>NW_027597241.1:0-92048 GCF_964194155.1 Cetorhinus maximus
ACACACTGACCCTCACTGGGGTACGGGTCCCACGCACACTGACTCTCACTGGGGTACGGGTCCAACACACACTGACCCTCACTGGGGTACGGGTCCCACACACACTGACTCTCACTGGGGTACGGGTTCCACACACACTGACTCTCACTGGGGTACGGGTTCCACACACACTGACCCTCACTGGGTTACGGGTCCCACACACACCTACTCTCACTGGGGGACGGGTCCCACACACACTGACTCTCACTGGGGGACGGGTCCCACACACACTGACTCTCACTGGGGTACGGGTCCCACACACACTGACTCTCACTGGGGTACGGGTCCCACACACACTGACTCTCACTGGGGTACGGGTCCCGCACACATTGACTCTCACTGGGGTACGGGTCCCACACACACTGACTCTCACTGGGGTACGGGTCCCACACACACTGACTCTCACTGGGGTACGGGTCCCAAAATCACACTGACTCTCACTGGGGTACGGGTCCCACACACACTGACTCTCACTGGGGTACGGGTCCCACACACACTGACTCTCACTGGGGGACGGGTCCCACATACACTGACTCTCACTGGGGTACGGGTCCCACACACACTGACTCTCACTGGGGTACGGGTCCCACACACACTGACTCTCACTGGGGTACGGGTTCCACACACACTGACTCTCACTGGGGTACGGGTCCCACACACACTTACTCTCACTGGGGTACGGGTCCCACACACACTGACTCTCACTGGGGTACGGGTCCCGCACACACTGACTCTCACTGGGGTACGGGTCCCACACACACTGACTCTCACTGGGGTACGGGTCCCAAAATCACACTGACTCTCACTGGGGTACGGGTCCCACACACACTGACTCTCACTGGGGTACGGGTCCCACACACACTGACTCTCACTGGGGTACGGGACCCGCACACACTGACTCTCACTGGGGTACGGATCCCACACACACTGACTCTCACTGGGGTACGGATCCCACACACACTGACTCTCACTGGGGTATGGATCCCACACACACTGACTCTCACTGGGGTACGGATCCCACACACACTGACTCTCACTGGGGTACTGTTCCACACACACTGACTCTCACTGGGGTACGGGTCCCACACACACTGACTCTCACTGGGGTACAGGTCCCACTGACTCTCACTGGGGTACGGGTCCCACACACACTGACTCTCACTGGGGTACGGGTCCCACACACACTGACTCTCACTGGGGTACGGGTTCCACACACACTGACTCTCACTGGGGTACGGGTCCCACACACACTGACTCTCACTGGGGTACAGGTCCCACACACACTGACTCTCACTGGGGTACAGGTCCCACACACACTGACCCTCACTGGGGTACAGGTCCCACACACACTGACTCTCACTGGGGGACGGGTCCCACACACACTGACTCTCACTGGGGTACGGGTTCCACACACACTGACTCTCACTGGGGTACGGGTCCCACGCACACTGACTCTCACTGGGGTACGGGTCCCACGCACACTGACTCTCACTGGGGTACGGGTCCCACGCACACTGACTCTCACTGGGGTACGGGTCCCACACACACTGACTCTCACTGGGGTACAGGTCCCACACACACTGACCCTCACTGGGGTACGGGTCCCACACACACTGACTCTCACTGGGGTACAGGTCCCACACACACTGACCCTCACTGGGGTACAGGTCCCACACACACTGACTCTCACTGGGGTACGGGTCCCACACACACTGACCCTCACTGGGGTACGGGTCCCACACACACTGACTCTCACTGGGGTACGGGTCCCACACACACTGACTCTCACTGGGGTACGGGTCCCACACACACTGACCCTCACTGGGGTACGGGTCCCACACACACTGACTCTCACTGGGGTACGGGTCCCACACACACTGACTCTCACTGGGGGACAGGTCCCACACACACTGACTCTCACTGGGGTACGGGTCCCACACACACTGACTCTCACTGGGGTACGCATCCCACACACACTGACTCTCACTGGGGTACGGATCCCACACACACTGACTCTCACTGGGGTATGGATCCCACACACACTGACTCTCACTGGGGTACGGATCCCACACACACTGACTCTCACTGGGGTACAGTTCCACACACACTGACTCTCACTGGGGTACGGGTCCCACACACACTGACTCTCACTGGGGTACAGGTCCCACTGACTCTCACTGGGGTACGGGTCCCACACACACTGACTCTCACTGGGGTACGGGTCCCACACACACTGACTGTCACTGGGTACAGGTCCCACTGACTCTCACTGGGGTACGGGTCCCACACACACTGACTCTCACTGGGGTACGGGTTCCACACACACTGACTCTCACTGGGGTACGGATCCCACACACACTGACTCTCACTGGGGTACGGATCCCACACACACTGACTCTCACTGGGGTATGGATCCCACACACACTGACTCTCACTGGGGTACGGATCCCACACACACTGACTCTCACTGGGGTACGGTTCCACACACACTGACTCTCACTGGGGTACGGGTCCCACACACACTGACTCTCACTGGGGTACAGGTCCCACTGACTCTCACTGGGGTACGGGTCCCACACACACTGACTCTCACTGGGGTACGGGTCCCACACACACTGACTGTCACTGGGTACAGGTCCCACTGACTCTCACTGGGGTACGGGTCCCACACACACTGACTCTCACTGGGGTACGGGTCCCACACACACTGACCCTCACTGGGGTACGGGTCCCACACACACTGACTCTCACTGGGGTACGGGTTCCACACACACTGACTCTCACTTGGGTACGGGTCCCACACACACTGACTCACTGGGGTACAGGTCCCACACACACTGACTCTCACTGGGGTACAGGTCCCACACACACTGACCCTCACTGGGGTACAGGTCCCACACACACTGACTCTCACTGGGGGACGGGTCCCACACACACTGACTCTCACTGGGGTACGGGTCCCACACACACTGACTCTCACTGGGGTACGGGTTCCACACACACTGACTCTCACTGGGGTACGGGTCCCACGCACACTGACTCTCACTGGGGTACGGGTCCCACGCACACTGACTCTCACTGGGGTACGGGTCCCACACACACTGACTCTCACTGGGGTACAGGTCCCACACACACTGACCCTCACTGGGGTACGGGTCCCACACACACTGACTCTCACTGGGGTACGGGTCCCAAAATCACACTGACCCTCACTGGGGTACGGGTCCCACACACACTGACCCTCACTGGGGTACGGGTTCCCACACACACTGACTCTCACTGGGGTACGGGTCCCACACACACTGACCCTCACTGGGGTACGGGTCCCACACACACTGACTCTCACTGGGGTACGGGTCCCACACACACTGTCCCTCACTTGGGTACGGGTCCCACACACACTGACTCTCACTGGGGGACGGGTCCCACACACACTGACTCTCACTGGGGTACGGGTTCCACACACACTGACCCTCACTGGGTTACGGGTCCCACACACACCTACTCTCACTGGGGGACGGGTCCCACACACACTGACTCTCACTGGGGGACGGGTCCCACACACACTGACTCTCACTGGGGTGCGGGTTCCACACACACTGACCCTCACTGGGGTACGGGTCCTACACACACTGACTCTCACTGGGGTACGGGTCCCACACACACTGACTCTCACTGGGGTACGGGTCCCACACACACTGACTCTCACTGGGGGACGGGTCCCACACACACTGACTCTCACTGGGGTACGGGTCCCACACACACTGACTCTTACTGGGGTACGGGTCCCACACACACTGACCCTCACTGGGGTACGGGTCCCACGCACACTGACTCTCACTGGGGTACGGGTCCCACACACACTGACCCTCACTGGGGTACGGGTCCCACACACACTGACTCTCACTGGGGTACGGGTCCCACACACACTGACTCTCACTGGGGTACGGGTTCCACACACACTGACTCTCACTGGGGTACGGGTCCCACACACACCTACTGTCACTGGGGTACGGGTCCCACACACACTGACCCTCACTGGGGTACGGGTTCCCTAGTCCTGATCTGCTGGGGCTGTTCAGATTGGACACCCCAGGAGTGTGGATTTTCTTCCACCTAAAAAGCATTAATGAACTGGATCCTTTGCAACAATCAATAGTTTTTACTTTTACTGAGAGAAGCTTTATTAATTACAAATTTTATTATTTGAACGTGGTTTCAGCAGTTGCTGTGATGGGAATTGAAGACGCTTACCCAGCATTCAGCTGTGCAGCGGGAACACTGATCCAGCGAGATTGGCTATGCAGCTGGATGACTGATCCAGTGAGATTAGCTGTGCAGCTGGAACACTGGGCCAGTGAGATTGGCTGTGCAGCTGGATGACTGATCCAGTGAGATTAGCTGTGCAGCTGGAACACTGGGCCAGTGAGATTGGCTGTGCAGCTGGATGACTGATCCAGCGAGATTGGCTATGCAGCTGGAACACTGGGCCAGTGAGATCGGCTGTGCAGCTGGATTGCCCCAGTGTGTGTTGTGCTGTGTGCACTGGGTTTGGCTGCTCTCTGTCTTTAGTTTGTGTGAGTGAGTTGTTCATGCCGGGTTTACACCATTTCCTCTCCTGTGTCTGCAGAGCTCCCTCAGGGACAGCGTTTTGTTCCCTATTGGTTAGGGGACGGCCCGAGGCTGCTGGAGATAATCACAGGAACTCAGGTCAGTGCAAACCTCGTGTGGGCAGGGCCAGGGCCCAGTGTGGGCGGGGCCAGGGCCCAGTGTGGGCGGGGCGAGGGCCCAGTGTGGGCGGGGCAAGGGCCCAGTGTGGGTGGGGCCCAGTGTGGGCGGGGCAAGGGCCCAGTGTGGGTGGGGCCCAGTGTGGGGCGAGGGCCCAGTGTGGGCGGGGCGAGGGCCCAGTGTGGGCGGGGCGAGGGCCCAGTGTGGGCGGGGCCCAGTGTGGGGTGAGGGCCCAGTGTGGGCGGGGCCCAGTGTGGGCGGGGCAGACATGTGATATGCAGGGTTCCACCTAGACCGGGGCACTGTCGGTGTCAGTAATTGAACTGGGTCACAACAAAGGTGTCACTGATGGGGTTGGTCTGCTTTCTGTCTGGGGTCTGTCTGGTTTCTGCCTGTGGTCTGACTAGATTCTGTCTGGGCCTGTCTGGTTTCTGTCTCGGGTCTGTCTGGTTTCTGTCTGTGGTCTGTCTGGTTTCTGTCTGTGGTCTGCCTAGATTCTGTCTGGGCCTGTCTGGACTCTGCCTGGGGCCTGTCTGGGTTCGCTCTGGAATCCCTTTAGGGGTCTTGGGTTACTGTCTGAATTCTGTCTACAATACCTGGGATCTGTCTAGGCTGTGCCTTGTTTTTGTCGGGTTCTGTCCACGGTCTGTTTGGTATCTCACTGGGTTCTGTCTGAGGTCTCACTGGGCTCTGTCTGGAGACCTACTGGGTTCTATCTAGGGTCTGTCTGAAATCTCACTTTGTTCTGCCTGGAGTCTCACTGTATTCTGTCTGGGGTCTCACTGTATTCTGTCTGGAGTCTCACTGTATTCTGCCTGGAGTCTCACTGTATTCTGCCTGGAGTCTCACTGTATTCTGTCTGGAGTCTCACTGTATTCTGTCTGGAGTCTCACTGTATTCTGCCTGGAGTCTCACTGTATTCTGCCTGGAGTCTCACTGTATTCTGTCTGGAGTCTCACTGTATTCTGTCTGGAGTCTCACTGTATTCTGCCTGGAGTCTCACTGTATTCTGCCTGGAGTCTCACTGTATTCTGTCTGGAGTCTCACTGTATTCTGTCTGGAGTCTCATTGTATTCTGTCTGGAGTCTCACTGTATTCTGCCTGGAGTCTCACTGTATTCTGCCTGGAGTCTCACTGTATTCTGTCTGGAGTCTCACTGTATTCTGTCTGGAGTCTCACTGTATTCTGCCTGGAGTCTCACTGTATTCTGCCTGGAGTCTCACTGTATTCTGTCTGGAGTCTCACTGTATTCTGCCTGGAGTCTCACTGGGTTCTTTCTGGAGTCTCACTGTGTTCTGTCTGGAGTCTCACTGGGTTCTGTCTGGAGTCTCACTGGGGTCTGTCTGGAGTCTCACTGGGGTCTGTCTGGGGTTTCACTGGGCTCTGTCTGGAGTCTCACTGTATTCTGTCTGGAGTCTCACTGTATTCTGCCTGGAGTCTCACTGTATTCTGTCTGGAGTCTCACTGTATTCTGTCTGGAGTCTCACTGTATTCTGTCTGGAGTCTCACTGTATTCTGTCTGGAGTCTCACTGGGTTCTTTCTGGAGTCTCACTGGGTTCTTTCTGGAGTCTCGCTGGGTTCTGTCTGGGGTCTCACTGGTTTCTGTCTGGGGTCTCACTGGTTTCTGTCTGGGATCTCACTGATTTCTGTCTGGGATCTCACTGGTTTCTGTCTGGGATCTCACTGGTTTCTGTCTGGCGTCTCGCTGGGGTCGGTCGGAGGTCAGTGTCCTGGGTGAGCTCCCGTTCCTTTGCCGTGTTTTGAGTGAATTCTCTCTGTGGTTGCCAGGTTTCCTATCCTGATCAGGGGACAGTGAGCGTGACTGTCAGTGACAGAGAACTTCTTCTAGACATTCAACGCAATGAGTGAGTATTGAGCTATCGGCCTGCTGTGCCTCACCCTCTGTGATTGGAATTTCAGAATCACAGTGCCGGAATCATCCCGGATTTGGACTAAGTGCAGTAGTGGGCGGGAAAAAGAATGTTTTACCCTCCGGCCGCAATCCCGGCTTCTTATGCCATATCATCCCAATCCTGCCCCAGTGATAGTGAAGGAACGGTGATATATTTCCAAGTCAAGATGGTGAGTGACTTGGAGGGGAACTTCCAGGTGGTGGTGTTCCCATCTATCTGCTGCCCTTGTCCTTCTAGATGGTAGTGGTCTTGGGTTTGGAAGGTGCTGTCGAAGGAGCTTTGGTGAATTCCTGCAGTGCATCTTGTAGGTGGTACACACACTGCTGCTACTGTGCATCGGTGGTGGAGGGAGTGAATGTTTGTGGATGTGGTGCCAATAAAGCGGCTGCTTTGTCCTGGATGGTGTCGAGCTTCTTGAGTGTTGTGGGAGCTGCACTCATCCAGGCAAGTGGGGAGTATTCCATCACACTCCTGACTTGTGCCTTGTAGATGGTGGACAGGCTTTGGGGAGTCAGGAGGTGAGTTACTCATCGCAGGATTCCCAGCCTCTGACCTGCTCTTGTAGCCACAGTATTTATTTGGCTAGTCCAGTTCAGTTTCTGGTCAATGGTAACCCTCAGGATATTGATAGTGGGGGATTCAGTGATGGTAATGCCATTGAACATCAAGGGGCGATGGTTAGATTCTCTCCTGTTGGAGATGGTCATTGCCTGACACTTAGGTGGCGCGAATGTTACTTGCCACTTGTCAGCCCAAGCCTGGATATTGTCCAGGTCTTGCTGCATTTGGACATGGACTGCTTCAGTATCTGAGGAGTCGCTAATAGTGCTGAACATTGTTCAATCATCAGCGAACATCCCCACTTCTGCCCTTATGATGGAAGGAAGGTCATTGATGAAGCAGCTGAAGATGGTTGGGCCGAGGACACTACCCTGAGGAAGTCCTGCAGTGATGTCCTGGAGCTGAAATGACTGACCTCCAACAACCACACCCATCTTGATTGAATTTGATTGAATTTTTTGAGGAGGTGACCAGGTGTGTAGATGAGGGTAGTGCAGTTGATGTAGTTTATATGGATTTCAGCAAAGCCTTTGACAAGGTCCCACATTGGAGACTTATAAAGGTGGCAAATGCACATTGAATACAGGGTAATTTGATAAGGTGGATTCAAAATTGGCTTAGTTGTAGGAGACAGAGGGTGATGACAGAAGGATGCTTTAGTGACTGGAAGCCAGTGTCCAGTGGTGTACCACAGGGATCTGTGCTGGGTCCCCTATTATTTGTCATTTATATAAACGACATAGATGACTATGTGGGGGGTAGGACTAGTAAGTTTGCAGATGACACAAAGATTGGCCGGGTGGTTAACAGTGAGGTTGAGTGTCTTGGGCTACAGGAAGATATAGGTGGGATGGTCAAATGGGCAGATGAGTGGCAGATGGAATTTAACCCTGAAAAGTGTCAGGTGATACACTTTGGAAGGAGTAATTTGACAAGGAAGTATTCAATGAACAGCATGACACTAGGAAGTTCTGAGGAACAAAGGGACCTTGGCGTGTGTGTCCATAGATCTCTGAAGGCAGAGGGGCATGTTAGTGGGATGGTGAAAAAGGCATATGGGACACTTGCCTTTATCAATCGAGGCATAGATTACAAAAGTAGGGAGATCATGTTGGAGTTGTATAGAACCTTGGTGAGGCCACAGCTGGAGTACTGTGTGCAGTTCTGGTCGCCACATTATAGGAAGGATGTGATTGCACTGGAGGGGTGCAGAGGAGATTCACCAGGATGTTGCCTGGGATTAAACATTTAAGTTATGAAGAGAGGTTGGATAGACTGGGGTTGTTTTCGTTGGAGCAGAGAAGACTGAGGGGCGACCTGATAGAGGTGTACAAGATTATGAGGGGCATGGACAGGGTGGATAGGGAGCAGCTGTTCCCCTTAGTTGAAGGGTCAGTCACAAGGGGACATAAGTTCAAGGTGAGGGGCAGGAGGTTTAGGGGGGATGTGAGGAAAAACATTTTTACCCAGAGGGCGGTGATGGTCTGGAATGCGCTGCCTGGGAGGGTGGTGGAGGCGGGTTGCTTCACATCCTTTAAAAAGTACCTGGATGAGCACTTGGCACGTCATAACATTCAAGGCTATGGGCCAAGTGCTGGTAAATGGGATTAGGTAGGTAGGTCAGGTGTTTCTCACGTGTCGGTGCAGACTCGATGGGCCGAAGGGCCTCTTCTGCACTGTATGATTCTGTGATCTTCCTTTGTGCTAGGTATGACTCCAACCAGTGGAGAGTTTTCCCCCTGATTCCCATTGACTCCAGTTTTGCTCGGGCTCCTTGATGCCACACTGAGTCAAATGCTGCCTTGATGTCAAGGGCAGTCACTCTCACCTCACCTCGGGAGTTCAGCTCTTTTGTCCATGTTTGAACCAAGGCTGTAATGAAGTCAGGAGCTGAGTGGCCCTGGCAGAACCCAAACTGGGCATCAGTGAGCAGGTTATTGCTAAGCAAGTGCTGCTTGATAGCACTGTTGATGACCCCTTCCATTACTTTACTGATGATGGAGAGTAGACTGATGGGGCGGTAATTGGCCGGGTTGGATTTGTCCTGCTTTTTGTGTACAGGACATACCTGGGCAATTTTCCACATAGCCAGGTAGATGCCAGTGTTGTAGCTGTACTGGAACAGCTTGGCTAGGGGTGCAGCAAGTTCTGGAGCACAAGTCTTCAGTACTATTGCAGGAATATTGTCAGGGCCCATTGCCTTTGCAACATCCAGTGCCTTTAGCCGTTTCTTGATACCACGTGGAGTGAATCGAATTGGCTGAAGACTGGCACCTGTGATGCTGGGGACCTCCGAAGGAGGCTGAGATGGATCATCCACTTGGCACTTCTGGCTGAAGATTGTAGCAAATGCTTCAGCCTTATCTTTTGGACTGATGTGCTGGGCTCCTCCATCATTGAGGATGGGGATATTTGTGGAGCCTCCTCCTCCAGTGAGTTGTTTAATTGTCCACCACCATTCACAACTGGATGTGGCAGGACTGCAGAGCTTAGCTCTGATCCATTCGTTGTGGGATTGCTTAGCCCTGTCTATCACCTGCTGCTTATGCTGTTTGACACGCAAGTGTTATAGCTTCACCAGGTTGACACCTCATTTTTAGGTTTGC
Source organism: Cetorhinus maximus (assembly GCF_964194155.1). Taxonomy (NCBI): domain Eukaryota; kingdom Metazoa; phylum Chordata; class Chondrichthyes; order Lamniformes; family Cetorhinidae; genus Cetorhinus; species Cetorhinus maximus. Next base: position 9,849 of record NW_027597241.1, read on the forward strand.
CTTGTGCTGCTCCTGGCATGCCCTCCTGCACTCTTCATTGAACCAGGGTCGATCCTCTGGCTTGATGGTAATGGTAGAGTGGGGGATATGCTGGGCTATGAGGTTACAGATTGTGTTCGAGTACAATTCTGCTGCTGCTGATGGCCCACAGCGCCTCATGGATGCCCAGTGTTGAGTTGCTAGATCTGTTTGAAATTTAGGATGGTGGTAGTGCCACACAACACGATGGAGGGTATCCTCAATGTGAAGACAGGACTTCGTCTCCACAAGGACTGTGCGGTGGTCACTCCTACCGATACTGTCATGGACAGATGCATCTGTGGCAGGCAGGTTGGTGAGGATGAGGTCAAGTATGTTTTGCCCTCTTCTTGGTTCCCTCAGCACCTGCCACAGACCCAGTCTAGCAGCTATGTCCTTTAAGACTCGGCCAGCTCGGTCAGTAGTGGTGTTACCGAGCCACTCTTGGTGATGGACATTGAAGTCCCCCACCCAGAGTACATTCTGCACCCTTGCCACCCTCAGTGCTTCCTCCAAGTGGTGTTGAACATGGAGGAGCACTGATTCATCAGCTGAGGGAGGGCGGTACATGGCAATCAGCAGGAGGTTTCCTTGCCCATGTTTGACCTGATGGCATGAGACTTCATGGGGTCCAGAGTCAATGTTAAGGACTCCCAGGGCAACTCCCTCCTGACCCTATACCACTGTGCCACCCCCTCTGCTGGGTCTGTCCTGCCAGTGGGACAGGGCATACCCAGGGATGGTGATGATGGAGTCTGGGACATTATCTGTAAGGTATGATTCCGTGAGGATGACTATGTCAGGCTGTTGCTCTCCCAATTTTGGCACTAGCCCCGAGATGTTCATAAGGAGGACTTTGCAGGGTTGACAGGGTTAAGTTTGCAGTTGTCGTTTCCGGTGCCTAGGTTGATTCCGGGTGGTCCATCCGGTTTCATTCCTTTTTTGTGACTTTGTACAACTGAGTGTCTGGCTCGGCCATTTCAGAGTCACCCACATTGCTGTGGGTCTGGAGTCACATGTAGGCCAGACCAGGTAAGGACGGCAGATTTCCCTCCCTAAAGGACATTAGTGAACCAGATGGATTTTTACAACAATCGACAATGGTTTCATGGTCACCATCAGACTTTTAATTCCAGATTTTTATTGAATTCAAATTCCACCATCTGCCGATTTGAACCTGGGGCCCCAGAGCATGACCCTGGGTCTCTGGATTACCAGCCCAGTGACAATCCCACTACACCATCACCTCCTATTCGGCCCCTCGAGCCTGCTCCACCATTCGATAAGATCATGGCTGATCTGATTGTGGTCTCAACTCCACTTTCCAGTCTGCCCCCTGTAACCCTCGACTCCCTTGTCAATCAGAAATCAGTCTAACTCAGCCTTGAATATATTCAATGAGCCAGCCTCCCCTGCTCTCTGGGGAAGAGAATCCCACAGACTGACAACCCTGAGAGATGAAATTCCTCCTCATCTCCAGCTTCAATGGGGAGAGTCCTTATTTTGAACCTGTTCCCCCTCGTTCTAGTTTCTCCCCAGCAGTGGAAACATTCTCTCCACATCCACCCTGTCAAACCCGCTCAGGATCTGATATGTTTCAAGAAGATCACCTCTCATTCTTCTACATTCCACTGGGTACAGGCCCAGCCTGTCCAACCTTTCATCATCAGCCAAACCCCCTTCATCCCAGGAATCAGTCAAGTGAATCTTCACTGAACTGCTTCCAGTTCAAGTCTATCTCTCCCTAAGTAAGGAGACCAACACTGTCCACAGTACTCCAGGAGTGGACTCACCAAGACCCTGTGCAGCTGTAACAACAGATCCTGCAGTCGCTAATCCTGGAGACTGCCAACCCCTAAACCCTGCCAACCCCTAAACCCTGCCAACCCCTAAACCCTGCCAACCCCTAAACCCTGCCAACCCCTAAACCCTGCCAGTCCCTAAACCTTGCCAGTCCCTGAACCCTGCCAGTCCCTGAACCCTGCCAGTCCCTGAACCCTGCCAGTCCCTAAACCCTGCCAACCCCTAAACCCTGCCAGTCCCTAAACCCTGCCAGTCCCTAAACTCTGCCAACCTCTGAACCCTGCCAGTCTCTAAACACTGCCAGTCTCTAAACCCTGCCAACCCTAAACCCTGCCCACCCTAAACCCTGCCAGTCCCTAAACCCTGCCAGTCTCTAAACCCTACCAACCCTAAACCCTGCCAGTCTCTAAACCCTGCCAGTCCTTAAACACTGCCAGTCTCTAAACCCTGCCAACCCTAAACCCTGCCCACCCTAAACCCTGCCAGTCCCTAAACCCTGCCAACCCCTTAACCCTGCCAGTCCCTAAACCCTGCCAGTCTCTAAACCCTGCCAGTCTCTAAACCCTGCCAGCCCCTAAACCCTGCCAGCCCCTAAACCCTGCCAACCCCTAAACACTGCCAGTTCCTAAACCCTGCCAGTTCCTAAACCCTGCCAACCCCTAAACCCTGCCAACCCCTAAACCCTGCCAGTCTCTAAACCCTGCCAGTCTCTAAACCCTGCCAGTCTCTACACCCTGCCAGCCCCTAAACCCTGCCAACCCTAAACCCTGCCAACCCTAAACCCTGCCAACCCTAAACCCTGCCAACCCTACACCCTGCCAGCCCCTAAACCCTGCCAACCCTAAACCCTGCCAACCCTAAACCCTGCCAGCCCCTAAACCCTGCCAACCCTAAACCCTGCCAGTCCCTAAACCCTGCCAGTCTCTACACCCTGCCAGCCCCTAAACCCTGCCAACCCCTAAACCCTGCCAACCCCTAAACCCTGCCAGTCCCTAAACCCTGCCAGCCCCTAAACCCTGCCAGCCCCTAATCCCTGCCAGTTCCTAAACCCTGCCAACCCCTAAACCCTGCCAGTCTCTAAACCCTGCCAGTCCCTAAACCCTGCCAACCCCTAAACCCTGCCAACCCCTAAACCCTGCCAACCCCTAAACCCTGCCAGTCTCTAAACCCTGCCAGTTCCTAAACCCTGCCAGTCTCTAAACCCTGCCAGTCCCTAAACCCTGCCAACCCCTAAACCCTGCCAACCCCTAAACCCTGCCAACCCCTAAACCCTGCCAGTCTCTAAACCCTGTCAACCCCTAAACCCTGCCAACCCTAAACCCTGCCAACCCATAAACCCTGCCAACCCCTAAACCCTGCCAACCCCTAAACCCTGCCAACCCCTAAACCCTGCCAGTCTCTAAACCCTGCCAACCCCTAAACCCTGCCAAACCCTGAACCCTGCCAACCCCTAAACCCTGCCAGTCTCTAAACCCCGCCAACCCCTAAACCCTGCCAGTCTTTAAACCCTGCCAGCCTCTAAACCCTGCCAGTCTCTGGGCTCTGCCGGCCTCTAAGGATATTACTTTCCTCAGCACTGTTGTCTTTGTCACTTATATCAAATCCATTGACTCCCTCCCTTTGCCTGTCTGTTATTTTGGTGGTATCTCTGGAGCATTGCGCACATTCCCCAGCTCTCGATAGCTCATTAGTAAATCGAAAAGCAAAAAACTGCGGATGCTGGAAATCCAAAACAAAAATAAAAATAAAAATAAAAATGCCTGGAAAATCTCAGCAGCTCTGACAGTGTTAACTGTGCTCCTCTCCCCAGAGGTTGTCAGATCTGCTGAGGTTTTCCAGGTATTTTTATTTTTATTTTCATTAGTAAGTCTGCTGTGTCCCGATTTCCAATTGTAATACTGGCTGCTTCTGTCAGTAAGAGGCCGATGTTATGAATCATTCTTTAGTGTGCAGGCTCTGTGCTGGTAGCTGCAGTCATTGCGTTAGAACAGGAAATGGCTGATGTTCAGGTTGAAGTTAACCAGGAAACCGCAGACATTCGAATTGAACAGCAAACACTGACACTGAGTCAGAATCCCCCAGCGCACAGACAGAGGCCATTCACCCCTTAGGCCTGTGCATGGTGCTTTAGTGAGTTGCGCAGTTAGTTCTGTTCCTGAGGGCCTGGGGAAATGTTCTCTCCAGGTGAAATCTGTCGGCCTTACCTGGTCTGGCCTACATGTGACTCCAGACCAGGCACATGTGGGTGATTCCAAACTGTCCCCTGAACAAGGGTGATTAGGGATAGGTAATAAATGCTGGTCTGGCCAGAGACGCCCACATCCCATGAACAAATATTTTTAAAAGATATCAAATTCCATTTTGAAAGTTATTTTTGAAACTGTTTCTACTTCCCTATCAGGCAGTGTGCATTCCAGATCACAACTCACCCTGTCAAAGAAAGTCCCCTATATCAGCCAATCGCTTCGATCTGTCTCTCAGAGACATTTAGAGCACAGAAAGAGGCCATTCAGCCCATCGGATTCTTTGCGACCTCTCTGTAAACCAGTTCAAGCTGGTAACGTCTAGAGCTGGCAGGGTTCAGGGCTTGGCAGGGTTCAGGAACTGGCAGGGTTAAGGGGTTGGCAGGGTTTAGGGGTTGGCAGGGTTTAGGGTTGGCAGGGTTTAGGGGTTGGCAGGGTTTAGGGGTTGGCAGGGTTTAGGGTTGGAAGGGTTTAGGGGTTGGCAGGGTTTAGAGACTGGCAGGGTTTAGGGGTTGGCAGGGTTTAGGGGTTGGCAGGGTTTAGGGGTTGGCAGGGTTTAGAGACTGGCAGGGTTTAGGGGTTGGCAGGGTTTAGGGGTTGGCAGGATTTAGGTGTTGGTAGGGTTTAGGGTTGGCAGGGTTTAGGGGTTGGCAGGGTTTAGGGTTGGCAGGGTTTAGGGATTGGCAGGGTTTAGGGTTGGCAGGGTTTAGGGTTGGCAGGGTTTAGGGGTTGGCAGGGTTTAGGGACTGGCAGGGTTTAGGGACTGGCAGGGTTTAGGGACTGGCAGGGTTTAGGAGTTGGCAGAGTTTAAGGTTGGCAGGGTTTAGGGGTTAGCAGGGTTTAAGGTTGGCAGGGTTTAGGGGTTGGCAGGGTTTAGGGTTGGTAGGGTTTAGAGACTGGCAGGGATTAGGGGTTGGCAGGGTTTAGGGGTTGGCAGTGTTTAGAGACTGGCAGGGTTTAGAGACTGGCGGGGTTTAGAGACTGGCAGGGTTTAGGGACTGGCAGGGTTTAGAGACTGGCAGGGTTTAGGGACTGGCAGGGTTTAGGGGTTGGCAGGGTTTAGGGACTGGCAGGGTTTAGGGGTTGGCAGGGTTTAGGGGTTGGCAGGGTTTAGGGGTTGGCAGGGTTTAAGGTTGGCAGGGTTTAGGGGTTGGCAGGGTTTAGGGTCTGGCAGGGTTTAGGGGTTGGCAGGGTTTAGGGACTGGCAGGGTTTAGAGACTGGCAGTGTTTAGGTTCTGGCAGGGTTTAGAGACTGGCAGGGTTTAGGGGTTGGCAGGGTTTAGAGACTGGCAGGGTTTAGGTTCTGGCAGGGTTTAGGGGTTGGCAGGATTTAGGGTTGGCAGGGTTTAGGGACTGGCAGGGTTTAGGGGATGGCAGGGTTTAGGGGTTGGCAGGGTTTAGGAGTTGGCAGGGTTTAGGGGATGGCAGGGTTTAGGGGTTGGCAGGGTTTAGGGTTTGGCAGGGTTTAGGGGTTGGCAGGGTTTAGGGGTTGGCAGGGTTTAGGGACTGGCAGGGTTTAGGGGATGGCAGGGTTTAGGGGTTGGCAGGGTTTAGGGACTGGCAGGGTTTAGGGACTGGCAGGGTTTAGGGGATGGCAGGGTTTAGGGGTTGGCAGGGTTTAGGAGTTGGCAGGGTTTAGGGGATGGCAGGGTTTAGGGGTTGGCAGGGTTTAGGGGTTGGCAGGGTTTAGGGACTGGCAGTGTTTAGGGGATGGCAGGGTTTAGGGACTGGCAGGGTTCAGGGGTTGGCAGGATTTAGGGTTGGCAGGGTTTAGGGACTGGCAGGGTTTAGGGGATGGCAGGGTTTAGGGACTGGCAGGGTTTAGGGACTGGCAGGGTTCAGGGGTTGGCAGGGTTTAGGGTTTGGCAGGGTTTAGGGGATGGCAGGGTTTAGGGGTTGGCAGTGTTTAGGGGATGGCAGGGTTTAGGGGATGGCAGGGTTTAGGGGTTGGCAGGATTTAGGGTTGGCAGGGTTTAGGGACTGGCAGGGTTTAGGGTTTGGCAGGGTTTAGGGGTTGGCAGGGTTTAGAGGTTGGCAGGGTTTAGGGACTGGCAGGGTTTAGGGGTTGGCAGGGTTTAGAGGTTGGCAGGGTTTAGGGGATGGCAGGGTTTAGGGACTGGCAGGGTTTAGGGTCTGGCAGGGTTTAGGTTCTGGCAGGGTTTAGGGGTTGGCAGGATTTAGGGTTGGCAGGGTTTAGGGACTGGCAGGGTTTAGGGGATGGCAGGGTTTAGGGGTTGGCAGGGTTTAGGAGTTGGCAGGGTTTAGGGGATGGCAGGGTTTAGGGGTTGGCAGGGTTTAGGGTTTGGCAGGGTTTAGGGTTTGGCAGGGTTTAGGGGTTGGCAGGGTTTAGGGGTTGGCAGGGTTTAGGGACTGGCAGGGTTTAGGGGATGGCAGGGTTTAGGGGTTGGCAGGGTTTAGGGACTGGCAGGGTTTAGGGACTGGCAGGGTTTAGAGACTGGCAGGGTTTAGGGGTTGGCAGGGTTTAGGGGTTGGCCGGGTTTAGGGAGAATCACTGAAGATGTCCTGCCCCGTGTATTAAAATCATCAGGTGAGGAAATTCTTTCCATGGTGAATTGTCCCCTTCGATTGGGAACTTGCCTCTGTCACTCTGCTGTTGAAGACGGATGAGAGGCTGAGACGGGGATAATGAGATTAGTAACTGAGGGACTCGAGTGAGGAACTGTGGCTGAGCTGGTCGCTTTAGGCAATCTACAGAAATGATTAAAAGCTGACTCAGTCTATTCAGAGGCACAGAACCAACTCATTCAACATTGACAGAATCAAGAGGGCCAAATAACCTTCTCCCTTTCACCAAGGCTCCTTCGACAGCACCTTCCAAACCCACGACCACGACCACCTAGAAGGACAAGGGCAGCAGACACACGGGAACTCCACCACCTGGAAGTTCCCCTCCAAGTCACTCACCATCCTCACTTGGAAATATATCGCCGTTCCTTCACTGTTGGTTAAATGCTGCCATGATGTCAAGGGCAGTCACTCTCACCTCACCTCGGGAGTTCAGCTCTTTTGTCCATGTTTGAGCCAAGGCTGTAATGAGGTCAGGAGCTGAGTGGCCCTGGCAGAACCCAAACTGGGCATCAGTGAGCAGGTTATTGCTAAGCAAGTGCCGCTTGATAGCACTGTTGATGATCCCTTCCATTACTTTACTGATGATGGAGAGTAGACTGATGGGGTGGTAATTGGCCGAGTTGGATGCTTTTAGTGATTCATGTACCAGGACACCCAGATCCCTCTGTACCTCAGAATTCTGCGATCTCTCTCTCTCCATTTTCTGCTTTTCTATCGAGTTCACATTTTCCCAGATTATACTCCATCTGCCAAATTATTCCCTCTCCCCCCACCCTCCCCCGGGGCCCCACTGTCCCCGGTGCCTCCCCTCCCCTTCCCAGGTCACAGCAGCTGTGTTGAGATATCCGAGTGGAAAGGTGGATGAATTGGGAATCGTTTCACCGACTACTCCAAATGCAGACGTCTCAACAGAAGGAAAACCAGAGACAGTGGAGGTGCTGATCATCCAGGCAAAAGCCCAATGTTTATTACAGTTAATCTGATAATTACTTCATATAGAGAGTGATTAAATATAGCGGAGCCTCAGGAACATACAACAGACTCAGTCACCTCAATCGTCTTAAACACAAAACAACTCCTGATTGGAGCCAGGAAGCAGATTCGAGCTCAAACATCACCCTGAGTGACTGCCCATAGCTACAGTCTGAAGAGTGCTCACTCACTGTCCCCAACAGTACCAGCTCCCACGGGGGATAGAGGGGGGAGATGGAGGCCCAAAGGCTGGGAGATGGGAGTAGAGAGAGGTGAAGGAGAGAGTGAGTGTGACAGGGGATGAGCATTAGATTGTTGTCCACACACAGTTGACTCCGAGCTGAGCAGGTAGGGAAGTTTCTCAGCCATTGAGTTGGATGGAGGTCAGTGGCCATTTAGTGAAGTGTGAAGTGATTGTGATCGGAGTGGTACAAGAGCCCCAAACTCTGCTCATTTCCACTCCAAACACTGGCACTGAGTGAAGATGGACTGAATCCAGAGACTGGAGAACCTGTCACAGACCAGCTCCATATGGAAAGGGTCTCGGAAGGAATGGGTCAGATTCCTCCAAGTTTACAAAGATTGATATAAAGTGAGAGATTCCCTGACCTCAGTAAGGAGCTGAATCATTGGGAAGGATTCACTGGGGGTAGAGAGGTGAGTAGTTTCTGACCTCACTGGGTCTAATCTTTGGGGTGTTAAGAGTCACGACAGAAAGTCATTAGAATGAACGCAGTGAACAGTTAGTGAGACTGCAGACTATGAGGGGCTAGTTTTGGACAGGGTCAGTGTGCAGACACAGAGCTTTACCTAAGGTGACTTTGCGAGTCTCACAGCCAGTAATAAGGAGGCAGTGGTTAGGATTTAGCGAGATGAGTGCGAGATGTGTCCCCTGTACTGATGAAGCGAGCAGCAGATTTGATTGGAGTATTGGAGAGACAGGGGCCCTTGGTGAGAGATGTCTAGGAGATGAGGCGGCTGTGGAGCTCATGGAGCTGGTCACGGAGCAGGACAATACGGTGAATCTGTCCTTGACCTGCTGGACAAGGCAAAGTGACTTTACCCACACAGACAGCATCCATTCTCCTCTCCTCTTCAGCCTGGAGCAGAAAACAAGATATTCAGGAATAAAATACCATACAAAAGACAAGCAGTTCATTCCAGTCTGTGTGAGCAGTCTAAAATCCAAATCAGACTTCCCCACTCTGTTCATCTCTCTCTCCAGTGGTTTCTTTCCCAACCACTAACTCAGGAAGTGAATCCCAGAGACTCTCAATTCTCTGTGTGAAGGAGGGTCTCTCTCCTGTTCTAAATAACTTCCACTTAATCTTCTATCTGGGTATCTCCGGCCTCTTGTACCAGACCCCCAGTTAGTGTCAACTATCTGCTTCAACCACCTCTCTCATCCTTGCTCTGTGTTAAACATTTTATCACATCAGCCCATAACCTCTATTTTAATAGGAAAAATCCACTTTTTCAAGTGTACATCAATGTTGAAACTGATGGAGTGTTGATTGGTGAAGCTGACTGTGCTGAGCTGCCTGTGCAGTGTGGATACACAGCTGCAGGGTGTGGAACACTGAGCACTTACTATCTCAGCAGCTGGAGCTGAGTCTACAGCTCCCTTGGTGATTATTTCTAACGGTATTCTCACTGTCAGTGCTGACTGCTTCATGGTTTCAGTATTACTGCTTCCTGGGAGGAACGAGAGTTCAGTGCTGAGCTTTATAAAGGAAGTGAGATAAGGCGAGTGTTTCTCAGTAAGTGACTCCTGCTCTTTGAACTTAAGGCAGTCCCGGAGGTATAAGAGAAAACCAGGTCAAAGCCACATTTCTGTTTTCAGACCTTTACATTGTGTTTAAAAGCCCCTTTTTTCAAAAGAAAGTTTGGGCAGACAGTACAAACATACCAACATACACAGTAGGAGCAGGAGTCGGTCACTCAGCCCCTCGAACCTGCTCCACCATTCAATAAGATCATGGCTCATCTGAATGTAACCTCAACCTCACATTCCCGCCCACCCCAATAACCCATCACCCCCGATAACCCATCACCCCCAATAACCCGTCGCCCCCGATAACCCATCACCCCCAATAACCCATCACCCCCGATAACCCATCACCCCCGATAACCCATCACCCCCAATAACCCATCACCCCCGATAACCCATCACCCCCGATAACCCATCACCCCCGATAACCCATCACCCCCGATAACCCATCACCCCCGATAACCCGTCGCCCCCGATAACCCATCACCCCCAATAACCCATCACCCCCGATAACCCATCACCCCCGATAACCCATCACCCCCGATAACCCGTCGCCCCCGATAACCCATCACCCCCGATAACCCATCACCCCCGATAACCCATCACCCCCGATAACCCATCACCCCCGATAACCCATCACCCCCGATAACCCATCACCCCCGATACCCCATCACCCCCTCGTTAATCAAGAATCTATCCACCTCTGCCTTAAAAATATTCAGACTCTGCTCCCACCACCTTTTCAGGAAGAGAGTTCCAAAGACTCTCAACCCTCAGAGAAAAAAACTCATCTGTTTTAAATGGGTGACCCCTTATTTTTAACCAGTGATCCCTAGTTCTAGATTCTCCCACAAGAGGAAACATCCTCTCCACATCCACCCTGTCAAAACCCCTCAGATATATGTTTGAATCAAGTTGTCTCTTACTCTTCTAAACTCCTGTGGATACAAGCCTAACCTGTCCAACCTTTCCTCATAAGACAACCCCCCGGGTATTAGTCTGGGAAACCTTCTCTGAACTGCTAACACATTTACATCCTTCCTTAAATAAGGTGACCAATACTGTACACAGTACTCCAGATGTGGTCTCACTAGTGCCCTGTACAACTGAAGCATAACCTCCCTACTTTTATATTCAATTCCCCTCACAATAAATGATAACATTCTATTAGCTTTCCTAATTACCTGCTGTACCTGCAACCTAACCTTTTGTGATTCATGCACTAGGACACCCAGATCCCTCTGAATCTCAGAGCTCTGCAATCTCTCACCATTTAGATTATAAACTTCTTTTTTATTCTTCCTGCCAGAATGGCCAATTTCACATTTGCCCACATTAAACTCCATTTGCCAGATCTTTGCCCGCTCACTTTTTTCATATTCACTCACAGAATGTGGGTGTCGCTGGCTGGGCCAGCATTCATTGCCCATCCCTAGTTGCCCTTGAGAAGGTGCTGATGAGCTGCCTTCTTGAACCGCTGCAGTCCATATGGTGTAGGTACACCCACAGTGCTGTTAGGGAGGGAGTTCCAGGATTTTGACCCAGCGACAGTGAAGGAACGGCGATATATTTCCAAGTCAGGATGGTGAGTGACTTGGAGGGGAACTTCCAGGTGGTGGTGTTCCCATCTATCTGCTGCCCTTGTCCTTCTAGATGGTAGTGGTCGTGGGTTTGGAACGTGCTGTCGAAGGAGCCTTGGTGAATTCCTGCAGTGCATCTTGTAGATGGTACACACACTGCTGCTACTGTGCGTCGGTGGTGGAGGGAGTGAATGTTTGTGGGTGTGGTGCCAATCAAGCGGCTGCTTTGTCCTGGGCGGTGTTGAGCTTCTTGAGTGTTGTTGTCTTGTCCAGGTAGCAGCAAGCGGAGTCCTTGCATTAACCCTTTAAGAGACAGTGTCTTTTATAAACACACGTTCTTCTAGAATGTTCTTAGCCCATGACGATGGGCCATTCTCTCTGAGTGAAGTGTTTGTGTAATGGACGATCCAGAACAAGGTGGGTGTGGAAAGGATGTTTCCTCTTCTGGGTGAGTCCAGAACTAGGGGGCAGTGTTTTAAAATTAGGGGTCACCCTTTTAGGACAGAGATGAGGAGAAATTTTTTCTCTCAGAGGGTTGTGTGACTTTGGAACTCTCTGCCTCAGAAGGTGGTGGAGACGGGGACATTGAATATTTTTAAGGCAGAGGTAGATAGATTCTTGTTAGGCAAGAGAATCAAAGGTTATCGGGGTTAGATGGGAATGTGGAAATTTAAACACAAGAAGATCAGCCATGACCTTATTGAATGGCGGAGCAGGCTCGAGGGGCCGAATGGTCTACCCCTGTTTCTATTTCTTATGTTCTTATTGAAGGGTTCATCTTGAAAAGGGCACAAGGGAGAGAAGCCCCTGTTCTTTCACATATTTCTGATTAAAACTTTTACCTCAAAGGGCAGATGAGACATAAACCTTCATCGACAAACACAGTTCGACACCCCCTCAGCACTGACCCTCTGACAGTGCAGCACTCCCTCAGTACTGACCCTACGATTGTGCGGCACTCCCTCAGTACTGACCCTCTGACAGTGCGACACCCCCTCAGTACTGACCCTCCGACAGTGCAGCACTCCCTCAGTACTGACCCTCTGACAGTGCGACACCCCCTCAGTACTGACACTCTGACAGTGCAGCACTCCCTCAGTACTGACCCTCTGACAGTGCGACACCCCCTCAGTACTGACACTCTGACAGTGCAGCACTCCCTCAGTACTGACCCTCTGACAGTGCGACACTCCCTCAGTACTGACCCTCTGACTGTGCAGCACTCCCTCCGTACTGACATTCTGACAGCACAGCACTCCCTCAGTACTGACCCTCTGATAGTGTGGCACTCCCTCAGTACTGACCCTCTGACAGTGCAGCACTCCCTCAGTACTGACCCTACGATTGTGCGGCACTCCCTCAGTACTGACCCTCTGACAGTGCGACACCCCCTCAGTACTGACCCTCCGACAGTGCAGCACTCCCTCAGTACTGACCCTCTGACAGTGCGACACCCCCTCAGTACTGACACTCTGACAGTGCAGCACTCCCTCAGTACTGACCCTCTGACAGTGCGACACCCCCTCAGTACTGACACTCTGACAGTGCAGCACTCCCTCAGTACTGACCCTCTGACAGTGCGACACTCCCTCAGTACTGACCCTCTGACTGTGCAGCACTCCCTCCGTACTGACATTCTGACAGCACAGCACTCCCTCAGTACTGACCCTCTGATAGTGTGGCACTCACTCAGTACTGACCCTCTGACAGTGCGGCATTCCGTCAGTACTGACCCCCTGACATTGCAGCACACCCTCAGTACTGACCCCCTGACAGAGCAGCACTCCCTCAGTACTGACCCTCCGACAGTGCAGCGCTCCCTCAGTGCTGACAGTGCAGCACTCCCTCAGTACTGACCCTCTGACAGTGCAGCACTCCCTCAGTACTGACCCTCTGACAGTGCAGCACTCCCTCAGTACTGACCCTCTGACAGTGCAGCACTCCCTCAGCACCGACCCCCAGACGGTGCAGCACTCCCTCAGTACTGACCCCTTGACAGTGCAGCACTCCCTCAGTACTAACCCTCCAACAGTGCGGCACTCCCTCAGTACTGACCGTCTGAGAGTGCAGCACTCCCTCAGTACTAACCCTCCAACAGTGCAGTACTCTCTCAGTACTAACCCTCCAACAGTGCAGCACTCCCTCAGTACTGACCCCTTGACAGTGCAGCACTCATTCAGTACTGACCCTCTGACAATGCAGCACTCCCTCAGTACTAACCCCCTGACAGTGCAGCACTCCCTCAGTACTGACCCTCCGACAGCGCAGCACTCCCTCAGTACTGACCCTCCGACAGTGCGGCGCTCCCTCAGTACTGACCCCCTGACAGTGCGGTGCTCCCTCAGTACTGACCCTCCAACAGTGCAGCGCTCCCTCAGTACTGACCCTCCGACAGTGCAGCACTCCCTCAGTACTGACCCTCTGACAGTGCAGCGCTCCCTCAGTACTGACCCTCTGACAGTGCAGCGCACCCTCAGCACTGACCCTCCGACAGTGCGGCACTCCCTCAGTACTGACCCTCCGACAGTGCGGCACTCCCTCAGTACTGACCCTCCTGACGGTTCTCTGTTGTTTGTTTAATTCTGGATATTTGCTGTGGTTCTCTGTTGGTTTAATTCTGGATATTTGTTGTGGTTCACTGTTGGTTTAAGTCTGGATATTTGCTGTGGTTCTCTGTTTGTTTAAGTCTGGCTATTTGCTGTGGTTCTCTGTTGGTTTAAGTCTGGATATTTGCTGTGGTTCTCTGTTGGTTTAAGTCTGGATATTAGCTGTGGTTCTCTGTTGGTTTAAGTCTGGATATTTGCTGTGGTTCTCTGTTGGTTTAATTCTGGATATTTGCTGTGGTTCTCTGTTGGTTTAAGTCTGGATATTTGCTGTGGTTCTCTGTTGTTTGTTTAAGTCTGGATATTTGCTGTGGTTCTCTGTTGGTTTAATTCTGGATATTTGCTGTGGTTCTCTGTTGGTTTAAGTCTGGATATTTGCTGTGGTTCTCTGTTGGTTTAATTCTGGATATTTGCTGTGGTTCTCTGTTGGTTGTTTAATTCTGGATATTTGCTGTGTTTCTCCGTTGGTTGTTTAATTCTGGATATTTGCTGTGGTTCTCTGTTGGTTTAAGTCTGGATATTTGCTGTGGTTCTCTGTTGGTTTAATTCTGGATATTTGCTGTGGTTCTCTGTTGGTTTAAGTCTGGATATTTGCTGTGGTTCTCTGTTGGTTTAAGTCTGGATATTTGCTGTGGTTCTCTGTTGGTTTAATTCTGGATATTTGTTGTGGTTCTCTGTTGGTTTAAGTCTGGATATTTGCTGTGGTTCTCTGTTGGTTTAATTCTGGATATTTGCTGTGTTTCTCTGTTGGTTTAATTCTGGATATTTGCTGTGGTTCTCTGTTGGTTTAATTCTGGATGTTTGCTGTGGTTCTCTGTTGGTTGTTTAATTCTGGATATTTGCTGTGTTTCTCTGTTGGTTTAATTCTGGATATTTGCTGTGGTTCTCTGTTGGTTTAATTTTGGATATTTGCTGTGGTTCTCTGTTGGTTGTTTAATTCTGGATATTTGCTGTGGTTCTCTGTTGGTTTAATTCTGGATATTTGCTGTGGTTGTCTGTTGGTTTAATTTTGGATATTTGCTGTGGTTCTCTGTTGGTTGTTTAATTCTGGATATTTGCTGTGGTTCTCTGTTGGTTTAATTCTGGATATTTGCTGTGGTTCTCTGTTGGTTTAATTCTGGATATTTGCTGTGGTTCTCTGTTGGTTTAAGTCTGGATATTTGCTGTGGTTCTCTGTTTGTTTAATTCTGGATATTTGCTGTGGTTCTCTGTTGGATTAATTCTGGATATTTGCTGTGGTTCTCTGTTGGATTAATTCTGGATATTTGCTGTGGTTCTCTGTTGGTTTAATTCTGGATATTTGCTGTGGTTCTCTGTTTGTTTAATTCTGGATATTTGCTGTGGTTCTCTGTTGGTTTAAGTCTGGATATTTGCTGTGGTTCTCTGTTTGTTTAATTCTGGATACTTGCTGTGGTTCTCTGTTGGTTTAATTCTGGATATTTGCTGTGGTTCTCTGTTGGTTTAATTCTGGATATTTGCTGTGGTTCTCTGTTGGTTGTTTAATTCTGGACATTTGCTGTGGTTCTCTGTTTGTTTAAGTCTGGATATTTGCTGTGGTTCTCTGTTGGTTTAAGTCTGGATATTTGCTGTGGTTCTCTGTTGGTTGTTTAATTCTGCATATTTGCTGTGGTTCTCTGTTGGTTTAAGTCTGGACATTTGCTGTGGTTCTCTGTTGGTTTAATTCTGGATATTTGCTGTGGTTCTCTGTTGGTTGTTTAATTCTGGATATTTGCTGTGGCTCTCTGTTGGTTTAAGTCTGGATATTTGCTGTGGTTCTCTGTTGGTTTAATTCTGTATATTTGCTGTGGTTCTCTGTTTGTTTAAGTCTGGATATTTGCTGTGGTTCTCTGTTTGTTTAATTCTGGATATTTGCTGTGTTTCTCTGTTGGTTTAATTCTGGATATTTGCTGTGGTTCTCTGTTGGTTGTTTAATTCTGGATATTTGCTGTGGTTCTCTGTTGGTTTAATTCTGGATATTTGCTGTGTTTCTCTGTTTGTTTAATTCTGGATATTTGCTGTGGTTCTCTGTTGGTTGTTTAATTCTGGACATTTGCTGTGGTTCTCTGTTGGTTTAATTCTGGATATTTGCTGTGGTTCTCTGTTTGTTTAATTCTGGATATTTGCTGTGGTTCTCTGTTGGTTTAATTCTGGATATTTGCTGTGGTTCTCTGTTGGTTTAATTCTGGATATTTGCTGTGGTTCTCTGTTGGTTTAAGTCTGGATATTTGCCGTGGTTCTCTGTTGGTTTAATTCTGGATATTTGCTGTGGTTCTCTGTTTGTTTAATTCTGGATATTTGCTGTGGTTCTCTGTTTGTTTAAGTCTGGATATTTGCTGCGGTTCTCTGTTTGTTTAATTCTGGATATTTGCTGTGGTTCTCTGTTGGTTTAATTCTGGATATTTGCTGTGGTTCTCTGTTGGTTTAATTCTGGATATTTGCTGTGGTTCTCTGTTTGTTTAAGTCTGGATATTTGCCGTGGTTCTCTGTTTGTTTAATTCTGGATATTTGCTGTGGTTCTCTGTTGGTTTAATTCTGGATATTTGCTGTGGTTCTCTGCTGGTTTAATTCTGGATATTTGCTGTGGTTCTCTGTTGGTTTAATTCTGGATATTTGCTGTGGTTCTCTGTTGGTTTAATTCTGGATATTTGCTGTGGTTCTCTGTTTGTTTCATTCTGGATATTTGCTGTGGTTCTCTGTTGGTTTAATTCTGGATATTTGCTGTGTTTCTCTGTTGGTTTAATTCTGGATATTTGCTGTGGTTCTCTGTTGGTTGTTTAATTCTGGATATTTGCTGTGGTTCTCTGTTTGTTTAATTCTGGATATTTGCTGTGGTTCTCTGTTGGTTTAAGTCTGGATATTTGCTGTGGTTCTCTGTTGGTTTAATTCTGGATATTTGCTGTGGTTCTCTGTTGGTTTAATTCTGGATATTTGCTGTGGTTCTCTGTTGTTTGTTTAAGTCTGGATATTTGCTGTGGTTCTCTGTTGGTTGTTTAATTCTGGATATTTGCTGTGGTTCTCTGTTGGTTTAAGTCTGGATATTTGCTGTGTTTCTCTGTTGGTTGTTTAAGTCTGGATATTTGCTGTGTTTCTCTGTTGGTTGTTTAATTCTGGATATTTGCTGTGTTTCTCTGTTGGTTTAATTCTGGATATTTGCTGTGGTTCTCTGTTGGTTGTTTAATTCTGGATATTTGCTGTGGTTCTCTGTTGGTTTAATTCTGGATATTTGCTGTGTTTCTCTGTTGGTTGTTTAAGTCTGGATATTTGCTGTGTTTCTCTGTTGGTTGTTTAATTCTGGATATTTGCTGTGGTTCTCTGTTGGTTTAAGTCTGGATATTTGCTGTGGTTCTCTGTTGGTTTAATTCTGGATATTTGCTGTGGTTCTCTGTTGGTTGTTTAAGTCTGGATATTTGCTGTGTTTCTCTGTTGGTTGTTTAATTCTGGATATTTGCTGTGGTTCTCTGTTGGTTTAAGTCTGGAAATTTGCTGTGGTTCTCTGTTGGTTTAATTCTGGATATTTGCTGTGGTTCTCTGTTGGATTAATTCTGGATATTTGCTGTGGTTCTCTGTTGGATTAATTCTGGATATTTGCTGTGGTTCTCTGTTGGTTGTTTAATTCTGGATATTTGCTGTGGTTCTCTGTTGGATTAATTCTGGATATTTGCTATGGTTCTCTGTTGGTTTAATTCTGGATATTTGCTGTGGTTCTCTGTTGGATGTTTAATTCTGGATATTTGCTGTGGTTCTCTGTTGGTTTAATTCTGGATATTTGCTGTGGTTCTCTGTTGGTTTAATTTTGTATATTTGCTGTGGTTCTCTGTTGGTTTAATTCTGGATATTTGCTGTGGTTCTCTGTTGGTTAAAGTCTGGATATTTGCTGTGGTTTCTCTGTTGGTTTAATTCTGGATATTTGCTGTGGTTCTCTGTTGGTTGTTTAATTCTGGATATTTGCTGTGGTTCTCTGTTTGTTTAATTCTGGATATTTGCTGTGGTTCTCTGTTTGTTTAATTCTGGATATTTGCTGTGGTTCTCTGTTGGTTTAATTCTGGATATTTGCTGTGTTTCTCTGTTGGATGTTTAAATCTGGATATTTGCTTGGTTCTCTGTTGGTCTAAGTCTGGATATTTGCTGTGGTTCTCTGTTGGTTTAAGTCTGGATATTTGCTGTGGTTCTCTGTTGGTGGGAGGCTCAGTTGTGAGCAGTGTGTAAACTGCTGTATTTGTTGTGAGCCAGTAGCAGCCTGGATGGAGACTTAGTGTTAAATTGACCTATCAGCTCCAGGAAATTCCTTTCCAATTGCCCTGCAGCAGTCAGTGTGAGGCACAGAGCAACAGCCTGGCCTTTTATGGTGAAAATAGCCAAGTTACTGGCTGGGAGGGGAACTGGAAACCGAGCTAAAGCTCCCGAAAGCAGAGGACAGGAGCTGCACCCTGAGCTCACAGTCACAACCCTGCGGTCAAGGCACTTTCTTCAATCAGACTTGGCTCTCAATGTCTCTCTAAAGTGCACTGGGCTAAAGAAACGTTGCTAAATTCTCCTGGTGCCTGGGAGTGTTTTCCCTGTTAATGGTGGCTGAAGGGAGGATCTGTAAATTACTCTGCATTTGGGAATGTTTAGGGTTAGGGAGGATCTGTAAATTACTCTGCATTTGGGAATGTTTAGGGTTAGGGAGGATCTCTAAATTACTCTGCATTTGGGAATGTTTAGGGTTAGGGAGGATCTCTAAATCGCACCGGTGTCCAAATGTGTCTCCGAATTTTTTTTCATTCATTCAAGCTCCTGGTGGTGGGCGGTGTTTGTTAACGCAATCAGGGAGGGTTTAAACTAGAATAGCAGGGGGATGGGAACCTGAGCAGGGAGACAGGGGAGGGGGAAACAAGGATAGAAACAACAGACAGAAAAGTAAGAAGCAAAAGTGGAAGGCAGAAAAAACAAGGGTGAGAAACAAATGGGGTCAAAGTGTAAAATAAAGCTAAGATGACTAACAAGGTTAAAAAGACAAGTCTAAAGGCATTGTATCTTAATGCACAGAGCATTTGCAATACGGTAGATGAATTAACAGCGCTAATAAATATAAACAGTTATGATTTAGTTGCAATTACGGAGACATGGCTGCAGGGTGACCAAGGATGGGAACTGAATATCCAGGGGTATTCAATATTTAGGAAGGACAGACAAATAGGGAAAGGAGGTGGGGTAGCATTGTTAGTAAAGGAAGAAATCAACACATTCGTGAACTATTGGCTTGGAAAATCATGACGTGGAATCTGGGTGGAGATTAGAAACACCAAGGGGCAGAAAATGTTGGTGGTGGTTGTCTATAGGCCCCCAAACTGTAACGGAGATGTAAGGGAAGGCATTAAATGGCAAATTAGAGACACATGCAATAAGGGTACAACTGTAATCATGGGTGACTTTAATCTACATTTAGATTGGACAAACCAAACTAGCAATAATATTGTGGAGGAGGATTTCCTGGAGTGTGTACGTGATGGTTTTTTAGACCAATATGTTGAGGAACCAACTAGAGAGCAGGCTATCCTAAATCGGATATTATGCAATGAGAAAGGATTAACTAACAGTCTTGTTGTGCAGGGTCCCTTGGGGAAGAGCAACCATAAAATGATAGAATTGTTCATTAAGATGGAGAGTGAAGAAGTTGAATGCGAAACTAGTGTCCTGAGTCTAAATAAAGGGAGCTACGAGGGTATGAGGCGCGAGTTGGCAATTATGGACTGGGGAACCTTATTGGACTTGGGGAACTATAAGTGTTGATGGTGGATAGGCAATGACTAATATTTAAGGAACGTATGCATGAACAACAATTATTCATTCCTGGCTGGCACAAAAATAAAACAGGAAAGGTGGCTAAACCATGGATTACAAAAGAAATTAGGGATAGTATTAGATCCACACAGGAGACATATCAATTAGACAGAAAAAGCAGCAAGCCTAAGGATTGGGAGCAGTTTAGAATTCAGCAAAAGTGGACAAAAAGATTGATCAAGAAAGGGAAAATGGAGTATGAGAGTAAACTTCTGGATTTTAGCCACTCCCAGGCACCTCAGTGCCATTTAGAAACATTCCAACAGTTCACAATAACCCCATTACCTCATTGTAATTTCACATCAAGGCAGCATTTGACCGAGTGTGGCATCAAGGAGCCCGAACAAAACTGGAGTCAATGGGAATCAGGGGGAAAACTCTCGGCTGGTTGAAGTCATACCGAGCACAAAGGAAGATGGTTGTGGTTGTTGGAGGTCAGTCATCTCACCTCCAGGACATCACTGCAGGAGTTCCTCAGGGTAGTGTCCTCGGCCCAACCATCTTCAGCTGCTTCATCAATGACCTTCCTTCCATCATAAGGTCAGAAGTGGGGATGTTTGCTGATGATTGCACAATGTTCAGCACCATTCACAACTCCTCAGGTACTGAAGCAGCCCATGTCCAAATGCAGCAAGACCTGGACCATATCCAGACTTGGGCTGACAAGCGGCAAGTAACATTCACGGCCACACAAGTTCCAGGCAATGACCATCTCCAACAAGACAGAATCTAACCATCGCCCCTTGATGTTCAATGGCATCACCATTGCTGAATCCCCCACTATCAACATCCTGGCGGTTATCATTGACCAGAAACTGAACTGGACTAGCCATATAAATACTGTGGCTACAAGAGCAGGTCAGAGGCTGGGAATCCTGCGACGAGTAACTCACCTCCTGACTCCCCAAAGCTTGTCCACCATCTACAAGGCACAAGTCAGGAGTGTGATGGAATACTCCCCACTTGCCTGGATGAGTGCAGCTCCCACAACGCTCAAGAAGCTGGACACCGTCCAGGACAAAGCAGCCACTTGATTGGCACCACATCCACAAACATTCACTCCCTCCACCACCGATGCACAGTGACAGCAGTGTGTGTACCATCTACAAGATGCACTGCAGGAATTCACCAAGGCTCCTTCGACAGCACCTTCCAAACCCATGGACATGGACTACTTCAGTATCTGAGGAGTCGCGAATGTTGCTGAACATTGTGCAATCATCAGCGAACATCCCCACTTCTGACCTTATGATGGAAGGAAGGTCATTGATGAAGCAGCTGAAGATGGTTGGGCCGAGGACACTACCCTGAGGAACTCCTGCAGTGATGTCCTGGAGCTGAGATGACTGACCAACAAATAACCACAACCATCTTCCTTTGTGCTAGGTATGTCCCCAACCAGTGGAGAGTTTTCCTGCTGATTCCCATTGACTCCAGTTTTGCTCGGGCTCCTTGATGCCACACTCAGTCAAATGCTGCCTCGATGTCAAGGGCAGTCACTCTCACCTCACCTCGGGAGTTCAGCTCTTTTGTCCATGTTTGAACCAAGGCTGTAATGAGGTCAGGAGCTGAGTGGCCCTGGCGGAACCCAAACTGGGCATCAGTGAGCAGATTATTGCTAAGCAAGTGCCGCTTGATAGCCCTGTTGATGACCCCATCCATCACTTTACTGATGATGGAGAGTAGACTGATGGGGCAGTAATTGGCCGGGTTGGATTTGTCCTGCTTTTTGTGTACAGGACATACCTGGGCAATTTTCCACATAGCCGGGTAGATGCCAGTGTTGTAGCTGTACTGGAACAGCTTGGCTAGGGGCACGGCAAGTTCTGGAGCACAAGTCTTCAGTACTATTGCCGGAATATTGTCAGGGTCCATAGCCTTTGCAGTATCCAGTATCTTCAGCCGTTTCTTGATATCATGTGGAGTGAATCGAATTGGCTGAAGACTGGCATCTGTGATGCTGGGGACCTCCAGAGGAGGCCGAGATGGATCATCCACTCGGCACTTCTGGCTGGAGATTGTTGTGAATGCTTCAGCCTTATCTTTTGCAGTGATGTGCTGGGCTCCCCCATCATTGAGGATGGGAATATTTGTGGAGCCTCCTCCTCCAGTGAGTTAATTGTCCACCACCATTCATGACTGGATGTGGCAGGACTGCAGAGCTTAGATGTGATCCGTTGGTTGTGGGATCGCTTAGCTCTGTCTATCACTTGCTGCTTATACTGTTTGACACGCAAGTAGTCCTGTGTTATAGCTTCACCAGGTTCATACCTCATTTTTAGGTATGTCTGGTGCTGCTCCTGGCATGCCCTCCTGCACTCTTCATTGAACCAGGGTTGACCCCTGGCTTGATGGTAATGGAGTGGGGGATAGGCCAGGCTATGAGGTTACAGATTGTGTTCGAGTACAATTCTGCTGCTGCTGATGGCCCACAGTGCCTCATGGATGCCCAGTCTTGAGTTGCTACTGTATTGCTATATATGCTGTACCCGCATACTAACTTTTTGTGACTCATGTACTAGAACACCTAGATCCCTCTGCACCTCAGAATTATGCAGCCGTTTTCTATTTAAGTGATACTCTGCTTTTTTGTTCTTCCTGCCAAAGTGAACAACTTCACATTTTCCCACATTAAACTCCATTTGACAGATCTTTACCCACTTACTCAACCTATTTATATCCATCTGCAACCTCCTCATGCCCTCTTCACAACATACTTTTCTACCTATCTTTGTGTCATCTGCAAATTTAGCCACCATGTCTTCACTCCCCTCATCTGAGTCATTGATGTAAATTGTAGAGAGTTGAGGCCCCAGTACAGACCCCTGTGGGACACCACTCATCACATCCTGCCAATCAGAAAAAGACCCATTTATACATACTCTCTGCTTTCTGCCAGCCAGCCAATCTTCTATCCATGCTAATATATTAGATGGGAACACCACTTCCTGGAAGTTCCCCTCCAAGCCCTTCACCATCCTGACTTGGAAATATATCGCCGTTCCTTCACTGTCGCTGGGTCAAAATCCTGGAGCTCCCTTCCTAACAGCACTGTGGGTGTACCTACACCACATGGACTGCAGCGGGTCAAGAAGGCAGCTCACCACCACCTTCTCAAGGGCAACTAGGGATGGGCAATAAATGCTGGCCCAGCCAATGATGCCCATATCCTGTGAACATAGACACTAGGAGCAGGAGTAGGCCATTTGGCTCTTCGAGCCTGCTCCGCCATTCATTATGATCATGGCTGATCCTCTATCTCATCACCATATTCCCGCTTTCTCTCCATACCCCTCAATTCCCCTAATATCCAAATATTTATCAATTTCTTTCTTGAATATACTCAGTGACCCGGCCTCCACAGCCTTCTGTGGGAGAGAATTCCACAGGTTGACCACCCTCTGAGTGAAGAAATATTTCCTCATCTCAGTCCTAAATGGCCTGCCCCGTGCTCCATGCCAGTATATTACCCCCAATCCCATGTGCTTTAATTTTATCCACTACATCTTAAGTGGGACCTTATCAAAAGCCTTCTTGAAATCCAAATATACCACATCCACTGGTTCTTCCTTATCTATTCTACTAGTTGCATCCTCAAAAAACTCCAGCGGTTTAGTTAAGCATGATTTCCCTTTAATAAGCCCATGCTGACTTTGTCTAATCCCGTTAATGCTTTCCAAGTGTTCTGTTACCACGTCTTTTATAATAGACCTTAGCATTTTCCCCACTACTGATGTTAGGCAAACTGGTCTGTAAATTCTCTGTTTTTTCTCTCCCTCCTTTTTTAAATAGTCGGGTTACATTTGCCACCCTCCAATCAGTGGGAACCGCTCCAGAGTCTATAGACTTCTGGAAGATGACCACCAATGCATCCAATATTCCCAGAGCCACTTCCCTTAGTGCTCTGGGGTGTAGGCTATCAGGCCTTGGAGATTTCTCAGCCTTTAACCCCATTAATTTCTCTAGCACCATTTTTTTCACTAATACTGATTTTCTTCAATTTCTCCCTCTCACAAGACCCTTGGTTCCCTAACATTTCTGGGAAATTATTTGTGTCCTCTTTTGTGAAGACAGAACCAAAATACGTGTTCAATTCTTCTGCCATTTCTTTGTTCCCCATTATAATTTCCCCTGTTTCTGACTGTAAGGGACCTACATTTTTCTTTGCTAATCCTTCTCCCTTCACATATTTATAGAAGCGTTTACAGTCAGTTTTTAGCCACTTTAGCCACTTGGTACACAGCTTTGGACATGTCTCTAAATTACACTGGATCCGGGACAGTCCAAATTTACACAGGGCAATTTTTTTCATATTTGTTCACAGGATGTGGGTGTCGCTGGCCAGGCCAGCATTTATTGCCCATCCCTAATTGCCCTTGTTCAGAGGGCATTCTAGAGTCACCCACATTGCTGTGGGCCTGGAGTCACATGTAGGCCAGACCAGGTAAGGACAGCAGATTTCCTTCCTTAAAGGGCATTAGTGAAACAGATGGGTTTTGACAACAATTGATGATAGTTTCGTGGTCCCCATCACTGAGACTGCCTTTATATTCCAGATTTTTATTGAATTTTAATTCCACCATCTGCCGTGGTGGGATTTGAACCCGGGTCCCCGGAGCATTACCCTGGGTCCCTGGACTACTAGCCCAGTGACAATGTCACTACGCCATCACCTCCCCCCACCCCCAAGCTGAGGGCGAGTCTCTTAAATGCACTGGGCTAAGGAAATGTTTCTGAATTGAACTGGTCTAAGGGAGTGTCTCTAACGTATACTGGGTGAGGGGAGTGTCTCTAAATAACACTAGGAATTGGCAGTGCGTCCAAACCACAACGCCCTCTGTGACCTGGGTATGTAAATGACATTGGGTTGTGGGACATACACAGAGGTAGGGGTGTGACTCTGAACTGACTGGGCTTTGTGAGGGTTACTTGTTTGTACCTTAGACTCTTTGCTTCATTGACAGCCAGCTGTTTGGTTCCGGTTACATGGAGACACATTATGAAGAGGATGGCACACGACTGACAATAACTCCGAATGACACGGTGAGTGCAGATTGCTGAGGAGTCAGAGGATGGGGAGGTCAGTCATGATGGTCAGGAGTCATCGGTTGGTAAGATTGTCGGGGTGTTGGAGGACAGTGATGTACCTCATAGATCTGAATTTCTGGACATGGCTCTGTTTATTGACCCTAAATGGACAATGTCAGGTGACATTTACTAACTCCTGCTACATGGACTTCACTGGCTGGACCAGCATTTATTGCCCATCCCTAGTTGCCCTTCAGAAGGTGGTGGTGAGCTGCCTTAGAGTCATAGAGTTATACAGCACAGAAACAGGCCCATCGTGTCCATTCCGGCCATCAAGCCCCGATCTATTCTAATCCCATTTTCCAGCACTTGGCCCATAGCCCTGTATGCTTTGGCATTTCAAGTGCTCATCTAAATACTTCTTAATTGTTGTGAGGGTTCCTGCCTCTACCACCCCCTCAGGCGTGTGTTCCAGATTCCAACCACCCTCTGGGTGAAAAAGATTTTCCTCAAATCCCCTCTAAACCTCCTGCCCCTTACCTTAAATCTATGCCCCCTGGTTATTGATCCCTCCACCAAGGGGAAAAGTGTCTTCCTATCTTCCCTATGTCCCTCATAATTTTGTATACCTCTATCAGGTCCTCCCTCAGCCTTCTCTGCTCTAAGGAAAATAACCCTAGCCTATCCAGTTTCTCTTCATAACTAAAACTCTCCAGCCCAGACAACATCCTGGCGAATCTCCTCTGCACCTTCTCCAGTGCAATCACATCCTCCCTATAGTGTGGTGACTAGAACTGCACACAGTACTTCACCTGTGGCCTCACCAAGGTTCTATACAGCTCCAACATAACCTCCCTGCACTTGCCTTTATTAGCCGAGGCATAGAATGTAAGTATCCCATATGCCTTCCTAACCACCCGTGCTGCTGCCTTCAGGGATCTATGGACATGTACACCAAGGTCCACCTGATCTTCTGTACTTCCTACCATTGTGTACTCCCTTGCTGTGTTAGTCCTCCCAAAATGCATCACCTCACACTTCTCATTATTAAATCCCATTTGTCACTGCTCTGCCCATCTTACCAGCCCATTTATATCATCTTGTAATCTAAGGCTTTCCTCCTCACTATTTACAACACCACCAATTTTCATGTCATCTGCGAACTTACTGATCATACATCCTATATTCACATCGAAATCATTAATGTACACTACAAACAGCAAGGGTCCCAGCCCCGATCCCTGTGGTACACCACTTGTCACAGGCTTCCAATCACTGCAGTCCATGTGGTGTAGGTACACCCACAGTGCTGTTAGGAAGGGAGTTCCAGGATTTTGACCCAGCGACAGTGAAGGAACGGTGATATATTTCCAAATCAGGTCGGTGAGTGACTTGGAGGGGAACTTCCAGGTGGTGGTGTTCCCATCTATCTGCTGCCCTTGTCCTTCTAGATGGTAGTGGTCGTGGGTTTGGAAGGTGCTGTCGAAGGAGCCTTGGTGAATTCCTGCAGTGCATCTTGTAGATGGTACACACACTGCTGTTACTGTGCATCGGTGGTGGAGGGAGTGAATGTTTGTGGATGTGGTGCCAATCAAGCAGCTGCTTTGTCCTGGACTGTGTCCAGCTTCTTGAGTGTTGTGGGAGCTGCACTCATCCAGGCAAGTGGGGAGTATTCCATCACACTCCTGACTTGTACCTTGTAGATTGTGGACAGGCTTTGGGGAGTCAGGAGGTGAGTTACTCAACACAGGATTCCCAGCCTCTGACCTGCTCTTGTAGCCACAGTATTTATTTGGCTAGTCCAGTTCAGTTTCTGGTCAATGGTAACCCCCAGGATGTTGATAGTGGGGGAGTCAGTGATGGTAATGCCATTGAACGTCAAGGGGTGATGGTTAGATTCTCTCTTGTTGGAGATGGTCATTGCTGGTTTTTCATGTGATTTCCATTGATTTCAGTGTTGTTTGAGCTCTTTGACACCACTCAGTAAGATCATGCTAACCTGATGGTGGTCTCAACTCCACCTTCCTGTTTACCCTCTGGAACTCTTGACTCCAAACTGTGCCCTTTCATTCTCGTCTCCCAACAAGAGGAAACATCCTCCCAATCGCCACCCTGGGAAGTCCAAAGGATATTTTATGTTTCAATAAGATCACCTCTCATTCTTTTCAACTCCAGTGGGTAAACGCCAAACCTATTGAACCTTTCCTCATAACAGAACACCCTTCATCCCAGGAATGAGTCAAGTGAACCTTCTCTGAACTGATTCTAAAGCAATTATATCCTTTTCTCCAGGTGTGGTCTCACCAAGACCCTGTACGGCTGCAGTAACATGAGCCCACTTTTATACTCAATCTCCCTCTCAATAAACACCAACATTCCATTTCCCTTCCTAATCACTCGCTGTTCCTGCAGACTAGCTTCTTGTGATTCATGTACTAGGACACCCAGATCCCTCTGTACCTCAGAGTTCTGCAACCTCTCCCCATTTAAATAATAATCTGCTTTTCTATTCTTCCTGACAAAGTGAACACGTTCACATTTTCCCACATTATACTCCAGCTGGCAAATTTCTACCCACTCACTCAACCTGTCTCTATCCATTTACAGAATCTCTACTTCCTCTTGATAATTTACTTTCCTACCAATCTTGGTGTCATCGGTAAATTCAGGTACCATAGGCTCAGTCCCTAAATCCAATCATTGGTATAGATTGTAAATAGTTGAGGCCTCAGCACTGATCCCTGTGGCTCTCCACTAGTTACAGCCTGTCAACACGAAGACCCATTTACCCCTACTCTCTGCTTCCTGTTAGCTAACCAACCCTTTATCTGTGCTACTATGTTACCCCCTACACCATGAGCTCTTATCCTGTGCAGAACCTCAGATGTGACACCTTGTCAAATGCCCTCGGGTCCTAGTCTCTCCTACTAATGGAAACATCTTCCCCACGACCACTCTATCCAGGCCTTTCAGTATTCTGTAAGTTTCAATCAGATCCCCCCTCATCCTTCTAAACTCCATCGAGTATAGACCCAGAGTCCTCAAACGTTCCTCATATGTTAAGCCTTTCATTCCAGGAATCATTCTCGTGAACCTCCTCTGGACCCTCTCCAGGGCCAGAACATCCTTCCTGAGATACGGAGCCCAAAATTGCTCACAATATTCTAAATGTGGTCTGACCAGAGCCTTATAAAGCCTCAGCAGCACATCCCTGCTTTTATATTCTAGTCCTCTCAAAATAAATGCCAACATTGCATTTGCCTTCCTAACTACCAACTCAACCTGCAAGTTAACCTTAAGAGGATCCTGGACTAGGACTCCCAAGTCCCTTTGCACTCCAGATTTCTGAATTCTCTCCCCATTTAGAAAATAGTCTATGCCTCTATTCTTCCTACCAAAGTGCATGACCTCACACTTCCCCACATTGTATTCCATCTGCCACTTCTTTGCCCATTCTCCTAACCTGTCCAAATCCTTCTGCAGCCTCCCCGCCTCCTCAATACTACCTGTCCCTCCACCTATCTTTGTATCATCTGCAAACTTAGCCAGGATGCCCTCAGTTCCTTCATCTAGATCATTAATGTATAAAGTGAAAAGTTGTGGTCCCAACACTGACCCCTGCGGAACTCCACTAGTCACCGGCCGCCATCCTGAGAAGATCCCCCTTATCCCCACTCTCTGCCTCCTGCCAGACGGCCAATCTTCTATCCATGCTAGTACCTTGCCTCTAACACCATGGGCTCTTATCTTACTGAGCAGCCTCCTGTGCGGCACCTTGTCAAAGGCCTTCTGGAAGTCCAAGTAGATAACATCCATTGGCTCTCCTTTGTCTAACCTACTCGTTACCTCCTCAAAGAATTCTAACAGATTTGACAGGCATGACCTCCCCTTGATGAAACCATGCTGACTTTGCCCGATTTTACCATGCACTTCCAAGTATTCTGAAATCTCATCCTTAATAATGGACTCTAAAATCTTACCAATGACCGTGGTCAGGCTAATCGGCCTGTAATTTCCCGTCTTTTGCCTCACTCCCTTCTTAAACAGGGGGGTTACATTAGCGATTTTCCAATCCTCTGGGACCCTCCCTGACTCCAGTGATTCCTGAAAGATCACCACTAACGCCTCCACTATCTCTTCAGCTATCTCCTTCAGAACTCTGGGGTGTAATCCATCTGGTCCAGGTGATTTATCCACCTTCAGACCTTTCAGTTTTCCTAGCACCTTCTCCTTGGTAATGGCCACCATACTCACCTCTGCCCCCCAACTCTCTTGAACTTTGGGGATGTTACTCGTGTCTTCCACTGTGAAGACTGACGCAAAGTACCTATTCAGTTAACTCTGTTTCTCTCTCCACAGATGCTGTTAGACCTGCTGAATTTTTCTAGCAGTTTCTGTTTTTATTTCAGATTTCCAGCATCCACAGTATTTTGCTTTTATATTATATCATTACGATCCCAGTCGAGGTTACCCTGGACAAACCTGATCCCGGAGCAGAACCCAGCTTGATAGATCCTAACTTTTATTTGTTTGTTTAGATACGTGGAGAGTAGCTACTGAACAGAGGCACACGGGTCTGCTGATGAACATTAACAAAAGAATAAAACATTTATTCAACAAGCAAAGATGAATTATATTACATTACCCCTTTACCCACACACAACCATACCTTTACAGATAGATACAGATTTGTCAGGATAACACAAGTTACAAGAGTTATCTTATACTCTTGAAGTAAGTACATAGTCCATGTAAACTACTCGGTGACCTGTGCTCAGACACACCACACTCTGAAACCAAGTGACAGATACCACCTCAAATCACTCATCAACTCCCCCCAGACACCAGTCACACTGTGAGTCAACCGGTCTCACTGAACTCCGTCTTTCACATGGGGGTTTCTAATCTCCACTCTCTAAGAACCTGCTTTGGAATCTTCTCCCAAGCTGAGGTCTCTCAGACGCCTTCCGCAAGGGTTCACCTCCAGGGTTGTGAACTCTCCTTCTGCTGTTCCACTCCCCTGGGTCACCACATGTATTCAAACTTCCTTCCACGTACTCTGTGTCGCTGACTCAGCCGTACCAGCAGAACCCCACTGCCTCGTGTGCCTGTAGTAAAGAGCTACAGTCCTTCAGCGATCTCCCTGGATCGTCTGTTTTCTCCCTCCTGGAGGGAGGCGATGGTGTAGTGGGATTGTCACTGGGCTGGTAATCCAGAGACCCAGGGTCATGCTCTGGGGCCCCAGGTTCAAATCGGCAGATGGTGGAATTTGAATTCAATAAAAATCTGGAATTAAAAGTCTGATGGTGACCATGAAACCATTGTCGATTGTTGTAAAAACCCATCTGGTTCACTAATGTCCTTTAGGGAGGGAAATCTGCTGTCCTTACCTGGTCCAGACTCACACCAGTATGGTTAACTGTTAAATGGGCAATAAATCTTGGCTTAGCCAGTGATGCCCACATCCCATTAATGAATTTTTAAAAAATCATATCTCACTTTAACTCTGTGTCCTTCAGCTTTCTGCCTTTAAGCTCAGAGCCTTTCTCTCTGCCTCTTACTTTTAACTTCACTTAACAGGCCCTTTTCCAGGTTCCTGTTAGTCCTTTGAATAGAAGGGTCCTCTTGACACTCTCCTCTTCCACTCCCTGCTTTTAGGCTCCTTGCAGTTCCCTCTGCTCTCCAGCCTCTGCAATCCTGGCTTCAACTCAACTAAAACTGCTTTTTCTACTTTTCTGTGTCTCTGTGGGGCCCCTCTCTCTGGACCCTTGTTGCTAGGCAACAGCAGAGGTTTTTTGTCGACCTTGCGTTTGTTTTCACTTCACTTCA
Source organism: Cetorhinus maximus (assembly GCF_964194155.1). Classification (NCBI taxonomy): domain Eukaryota; kingdom Metazoa; phylum Chordata; class Chondrichthyes; order Lamniformes; family Cetorhinidae; genus Cetorhinus; species Cetorhinus maximus. The sequence goes on from NW_027597241.1 coordinate 40,108, forward strand.
TCCCTTCGAGTTGTGAATCTCATTAAAATGCAGGCGCACAAACCAAGCCTAAAACCTACTGCATCCAATCGAATATATAACTTCACCCTAAAGCTACAGCTTATTCCTAACACACACAAATGCACATAACTTACTTAAACTGTCTATTTCCTAACAAAATACACCACATCTACAGGTCCCCCTTTATTCACCTTGTTTGTTGCTTCCTCAAAGAACTCTAATAGATGAGTAAAACACGGTTTCTCTTTCACAAAACCATGTGGACTCTGCCCGATCACGCTATGATTTTCTAAGTATCCTGCTCCAGCCTCCTCAATAATGGATTCTAGTGATTTCCCGATGACCGATGTTCTGCTAACTGGCCTGTAGTTTCTTGCTTTCTGTCTCTCTCCTTTCTTGAGTAAAGGCATTACATTAGCTGTGTTCAAATCCACTCCAACCTTTTGAGAATCTCCACTTGTTTTAAGGCCCTCGGATGCAGGCCCTCTTATCCTGGGGACTTGTCAGCCTTTAGGTCTAATCATTTCCCCAGTACCTTTTCCCTGGTGATGGTGATTGTTTTAAGTTCCTCCCTCCCATTCACCCCTTGATTTTCATGTATCTTTGGGAAGTTTTCTAAGTCTTCTACAATGAAGACAGACACAAAAAACCTGTTCACCACCTCCGCTGTTCCCTTGTTTTCCATTATCAGTTCTCCACCCTCACTCCCTAGAAGACCAACACTTGCTTTAGTTACTCTTTTTCTATTTAAATACTTGTAGAAACTCTTACTGCCTGCTTTATATTGCTAGCTTGCTCTCTCATTCAGCTTTCTGCTTCCTTTTTGTTTCAGTCAGTCTTTGCTGCTTCTCAAAGTCTGACCAGTCTTCTGACCTACCGCTAGTCTTTGCGAATTTGTGCAGTGTTTCTTTCAATTTGATACGAACCCTAACCTCTTTATTCAGTCATGGATGAATGCATCCTTCTCAAAGAGCCTTTCTTTGCCACTAGGATAAATCTTTGCTGAGAGTTATTCAAAATCTCTTTAAAAATCTGCCTCAGCATCTTTTACTGCCTTAGCTTTTAAACTGGTTTCACAGTTCACTTGAGCTAGATTTGCTTTCATACCCTAATAATTACCTTTATTCAGGGTTAAAACACTAGTCTTAGACCCACATTGCTCACCTTCAAACTGAACATGAAATTCTATTATGTTATGATTGTTGTTGCCAAGAGGCTCCTTCACCATCAGGTTATTGATTAATCCTGTCTCATTGCTCATTAACAGGTCTAGATTAGCCTGCTCCCTGGTTGGCTCTGAAAAACTGTCCTGAATACACTCTGAACTCACTTTCCAGGCTACCTTTGCCAGTCTGATTCATCCAATCTACATGTGGATGAAAGTCACCCTTGACTATCGCAGTACCTTTCTTACACACCCCATTTATTTTTTCCTATATATTCTGTCCTACAGTATAACTACTGTTAGGGGCTGATAAACTACTCCCACAAAGTGATCTCTTAGCTTTTCTATTTCTTAGCTCTAGCCAAACTGATTCTACGTCTTGCCCTTTCGAGCTAAGGTCATCTCTCACTACAAATGACATTTTCCTAGTTTACTATCTTACCAAAATGCCAAATACCCTTCAATATTCAGGTCCCAGCCTCGGTCACCCTGCAATTATCTCTGTAATGGCTATCAGATCATACATATTTCTCCCTGTGCTAACTATTCACCCATTTTGTCTTTTCACCATATTTGCGATCTCTGGTTTTATTTGCTGGTGTACTCTGCCTGCCTCAGCCTGGGTATATTAACCCAAACCCTTACCCTGCTCTACTACCTCTTTATTACCCTTTGATTTACCCCATCTCCTCTCAGGTGATTCCTTCCCCCACTGTTTAGTTTAAAGGCCTCTCTACCACCCAAGTTATACGACTCCCCAGAACCCTGGTCTCAGCATGGTTCAGGTGAAGCCCACCCCAGTGGTACAGCTCCCATTTCCCCCCTGTACTGGTGCCCCCTATGAATCAAAATCCATTTCTCCCACACCAATCTGGTTTACCCTGTGCCAAATTGCTTGTGGCCTTTGAGGTTCTGCTTTTGAATTTAGCTCCTAGCTGCAGTTGTTGGTAGGGACACTGCTGACTAGGCCAACACTTATTGACCATCCATAATTGCCCTTGCTCTGGAGTTACATGTGGGCCAGACCAGGTAAGGACGGCAGATTTCCTTCCCTAAAGGACATTAGTGTACCAGATGGGTTTTTACAACAATCAACAATGGTTTCATGGTCATCATTAGACTTTTAATTCCAGATTTTTATTGAATTTAAATTCCACCATCTGCCGATTTGAACCTGGGTCTCTGCATTACCAGCCCAGTGACAATCCCACTATACCATCGCCTCCCCCTTTCCTTGTTACCAATGCCATTGGTACCTACATGGACCATGATGACTGGATCCTCCCCCTCCCACTGCAGGTTCCTCTCCAGCCCTGAGCAGATGTCCTGAACCCTGGCACTGGGCAGGCAACATAGCCAACTGTACTCCCACTCTCAGCTGCAGAGAACAGTGTCAATCCCCCTGCCTATACTGGCCCCCAACTACCACGACATTGCTACTAAGCCCCACACTGGGATGGCTTCCTGTCCCATGGTCAGTTTGCTCATCCAGCCTGCAGCCCCCACTCATCCAAACAAGCTGAGAGAACCCCAAACCTGTTGGACATGGCAAGGGCCAAGGCTTCTCCACTTCTATCTCCTGGGTCCCCTTACCTGCCTTACTCGCAGCCACACCCTCCTGTCCCTGGCCACCAAACAAATCAGAAGACCCTGTCCTCAGTGGTGTGACTGTCTCCTGGTATAAAGCACCCAGGTAACTTTCTCCCTCCCTGATGTGTCGCAGTGTCTGCAGCTCAGCCTCCAGCTCAGTGACTCTGAGCTGAAGTTCCTCGAGCTGCAAACATTTACTGCCGACGTGTTTTGCTCTGGATCACAATGTTATCCAGGAGCTCCCACAGGCTGCAGCCTTCACACATCACCTGCCCTCCCAGCTTTATAAGCTGTTAATTCATTTATGACTAATAAACACCACTAGTACTAAAAACGTTTTAGTGCTGCAAACAAACATTCCTATTGCAAAAAACCCTCACACATAAATTACTCAAGTTTCAGAAGATCCGAATTAATTAACATTATACTTAATCTGATTTAAAATCCCTAGTTTCGATAAGAGGGAAAATAGAAAATACTCACTAATTACTTGTCATCTTTGTGATTAGTTCACACTTCACCTTTCTTTGGAATGTTCTGCACCCAAACCCTCAGCCCCCTGAACTCTTCAAACTCTCACCACTGTCTCGAGCTGACCCTCTATTTCTGGAATGCAGTTTGTATCTTATAAAAGCTACTGGAGGCTAAAAACAGGGAGAAAAGGGGGCCACTTACCCCTCTTATCCCTCTGCACCAGCAATTATCCAACGACACCCTCAGTCTACGTCTCACACACATGCAGCCTCCTCTCCACGCATCCCCTTACTCTGCTCCTAAGTCCCATGTTCCAAATGCTGCCTTCATATCGAGGGCAGTCACTCTCACCTCACCTCACCTCGGGAGTTCAGCTCTTCTGTCCATGTTTGAACCAAGGCTGTAATGAGGTTCCAGAGGAGGCTGAGATGGATCATCCACTCGGCACTTCTGGTTGAAGATTGTTGTGAATTCTTCAGCCTTATCAATTGCACTGCTGTGCTGGGCTCCTCCATCATTGAGGATGGGGATATTTGTGGAGCCTCCTCCTCCAGTGAGTTGTTTAATTGTCCACCACTATTCACAACTGGATGTGGCAGGACTGCAGAGCTTAGATCTGATCTGTTTGTTGTGGGATCGCTTAGCTCTGTCTATCACCTGCTGCTTATGCTGTTTGGCATGCAAGTAGTCCTGTGTTATAGCTTCACCAGGTTGACACCTCATTTTTAGGTATGCCTGGTGTTGCTCCTGGCATGCCCTCCTGCACTATTCATTGAACCAGGGTTGATCCCCTGACTTGATGATAATGGTAGAGTGGGGGATATGCTGGGTCATGAGGTCCTGGGACAGGAATGATTAAGGTGAGGTAAGCAATAGAATTGAAGATTGATGTCTGATGGTGTGTGTTGTGTGTCTACAGGAACACTGTCTGTACCACGGCCAGGTGAGGGGTTATCAGGAGTCTTGGCTGGCAGTCAGTCTCTGTTCCGGCCTCAGGTGAGAACGCAACCTGGAGGTTGTCAGGGCGATACGATCTTGGGGCAGAGGGCAGAGGGCAGGGTGCATCCAATCATGTAACAGGTCTTTGGCACGTTGGGGTTGGTTTAGACATGAAGCCTCATTGGGGAAAATTCAACATCCTTAAATTGAGAGGTCAGTGTTATTGCAGGATGATGTGAAGGGTCAGGGGTCACTGCCAGGAGGTTTGGGCATCAGGGGGTCAGTGGGCAAGGTGGAGGGGGTCAGTGGGCAAGGTGGAGGGGGTCAGTGGGCAAGGTGGGGGTGGTCAGTGGGCAAGGTGGGGGTGGTCAGTGGGCAGGGTGGAGGGGGTCAGTGGGCAAGGTGGGGGTGGTCAGTGGGCAGGGTGGGGGTGGTCAGTGGGCAGGGTGGGGGTGGTCAGTGGGCAGGATGGGGGTGGTCAGTGGGCAGGGTGGTGGGGTCAGTGGGCAAGGCGGGAGAGTCAGTGGGCAGGGTGGTGGGGTCAGTGGGCAAGGCGGGAGGGTCAGTGGGCAGGGTGGGGAGGGTCTGTGGGCAGGGTGGTGGGGTCAGTGGGCAGGGCGGTGGGGTCAGTGGGCAGGGTGGGGGTGGTCAGTGGGCAGGGTGGGGGTGGTCAGTGGGCAGGGCGGTGGGGTCAGTGGGCAGGGCGGTGGGGTCAGTGGGCAGCAGGGCGGTGGGGTCAGTGGGCAGGGTGGTGGGGTCAGTGGGCAGGGTGGTGGAGTCAGTGGGCAGGGTGGTGGGGTCAGTGGGCAGGGATGTGGGGTCAGTGGGCAGGGATGTGGGGTCAGTGGGCAGGGTGGGGGTGGTCAGTGGGCAGGGTGGGGGTGGTCAGTGGGCAGGGTGGGGGTGGTCAGTGGGCAGGGTGGTGGGGTCAGTGGGCAGGGTGGGGGTGGTCAGTGGGCAGGGTGGTGGGGTCAGTGGGCAGGGTGGTGGGGTCAGTGGGCAGGGCGGGTGGGGTCAGTGGGCAGGGTGGGGGTGGTCAGTGGGCAGGGCGGTGGGGGTCAGTGGGCAGGGCGGGTGGGGTCAGTGGGCAGGGTGGGGGTGGTCAGTGGGCAGGGCGGTGGGGGTCAGTGGGCAGGGCGGGTGGGGTCAGTGGGCAGGGCGGGGGTGGTCAGTGGGCAGGGCGGTGGGGTCAGTGGGCAGGGTGGTGGGTCAGTGGGCAGGGTGGGGGATCCAGGTCGGGGAACCCCAGGGTTGGGGGTTAATGGTTAGTGGGGTGGTTGAGGGCGGTGATTAGTGCAAAGAGCAGAGGGTCAGAGGCTTAGAAGCTCAGGGGTCAGTGCAGAAGGTCAGAGTGCAAGATCGGGGTCAGTGCAGAGGGTCAGAGTGCAAGATCAGGGGTCAGTGCAGAGGGTCAGAGTGCAAGATCAGGGGTCAGTGCAGAGGGTCAGGGTCAGTACTGAGGGTTAGGGGGCAGGGTCACGGGTCAGTGCACTATGTCCAGGTTCAGGGTCATAGTTCAAAGGGTCAGTTCAAGGTCAGAGGTCAGCTGGATGTTGGGTTTGGTCAGAGGACAGGTCTGAGTGACATTTCCAATCTGTTTGGTTACAGAGGTTCCTATTGGTCATTTGACTGTGGGTTTTGTATGTCCAAGGTGCTATATAAATGCAAGTTGTTATTATTCCATAATGTAGTGGGATTGTGGTCGTGGACACGAATGACAGTTACTACCTGCAACCAATCAGAGACAGAGATAGTCAACATCACATCATCTATAGGACAGAACATCTACCAATCAGGACAGGAACCTGTGGACACCACCTCAACAGCCAATCAGGAATCGACATGGTCAATGAGTTTGTTCATCAACATCTCAGGGTGAGAGTCACATCACCAAGGGAGGTGATTGGATCAGAAACTTGGGCGGGGTGTGGGGGGGGCAGAGAGGGGGAGGAGCCAGGGAGGGGGAGGAGCCAGAGAGGGGGAGGAGCCAGAGATAGGCAGTGGGGGCAGGCTGGGGGGGCAGAGATTCAGATATGGGTCAAAGATGTAGAAGGAGCCATGAGCTGTGGCAAGGCCATTGGTCAGTGAGAGTGTTGGGAGGGTTATTGGGGGTCGCTGATCAATCAGTGCTGGCGTTGGAGGGCACAGATTGGTCAGTGAGAGTGAGTGTGTGTGTGTGAGAGTGAGAGTGAGTGTGTGAGTGTGTGTGTATGAGTGTGAGAGTGTGCGTGTGTGTGACAGTATCAGTGTGTGTGAGTGTTTGTGTGTGTAACCTCCTGCTGATTACCATGTACCGCCCTCCCTCAGCTGATGAATCAGTGCTCCTCCATGTTCAACACCACTTGGAGGAAGCACTGAGGGTGGCAAGGGTGCAGAATGTACTCTGGGTGGGGGACTTCAATGTCCATCACCAAGAGTGGCTCAGTAACACCACTACTGACCGAGCTGGCCGAGTCCTAAAGGACATAGCTGCTAGACTGGGTCAGCGACAGATGGTGAGGGAACCAACAAGAGGGAAAAACATACTTGATCCAACCTGCCTGCCACAGATGCATCTGTCCATGACAGTGTCAGTAGGAGTGACCACCGCACAGTCCTTGTGGAGACGAAGTCCTGTCTTCACATTGAGGATACCCTCCATCGTGTTGTGTGGCACTACCACCATGCTAAATGGTATAGATTTCAAACAGATCTAGCAACTCAAGACTGGGCGTCCATGAGGCGCTGTGGGCCATCAGCAGCAGCAGAATTGTACTCAAACACAATGTGGTATGGCCCGGCATATCCCCCACTCTACCATTACCATCAAACCAGGGGATCAACCCTGGTTCAATGAAGAGTGCAGGAGGGCATGCCAGGAGCAGCACCAGGCATACCTAAAAATGAGATGTCAACCTGGTGAAGCTATAACACAGGACTACTTTTGTGTCAAACAGCATAAGTAGCAAGTGATAGACAGAGCTAAGCGATCCCACAACCAACAGATCAGATCTAAGCTCTGCAGTCCTGCAACATCCAGTTGTGAATGGTGGTGGACAATTAAACAACTCACTGGAGGAGGAGCCTCCATAAATATCCCCATCCTCAATGATGGAGGAGCCCAGCACATCAGCATGGATTTACGAAAGGGAAATCATGCTTGACAAATCTACTGGGATTTTTCAAGGATGTAACTAGTAGAGTTGATGAGGGGGAGCCAGTGGATGTGGTTTATTTGGACTTTCAGAAGGCTTTCGACAAAGTCCCACATAAGAGATTAGCGTGTCAAATTAAAGCACATGGGATTGGGGATAGTGTATTGAGATGGATAGAAAACTGGTTGGCAAACAGGAAACAAAGAGTAGGAATAAACGGGTCTGTTTCCGAATGGCAGGCAGTGACTAGTGGGGTACCGCAGGGATTGGTGCTGGGACCCCAGCTATTCACAATATATATTAATGATTTAGATGAGGGAATTAAATGTAATATCTCCAAATTTGCAGATGACACAAAGCTGGGTGGGAGGGTGAGCTGTGAGGAGGAGGCAGAGATGCTTCAGTGTGATTTGGACAAGCTGAGTGAGTGGGCAAATGCATGGCAGATGCAGTATAATGTGGATAAATGTGAGGTTATCCACTTTGATAGCAAAACCAGGAAGGCAGATTATTATCTAAATAGCTATAAATTGAGAGAGGGGAATGTGCAATGAGACCTGTGTGTCCTCGTACACCAGTCGCTGAAGGTAAGTATGCAGGTGCGGCAGGCGGTAAAGAAGGCAAATGGTATGTTGACCTTCATAGCCAGAGGATTCGAGTACAGGAACAGGGATGTCTTGCTGCAATTGTACAGGGCCTTGGTGAGACCACACCTGGAATATTGTGTGCAGTTTTGGTCTCCTTATCTGAGGAAGGATGTTCTCGCTATAGAGGGAGTGCTGCGAAGGTTTACCAGACTGATTCCTGGGATGGCGGGACTGACATATGAGGAGAGATTGAGTCGATTAGGATTATATTCACTGGAGTTCAGAAGAATGAGGGGGGATCTCATAGAAACCTATAAAATTCTAACAGAACTAGACAGGGTAGATGCAGGAAGGATGTTCCCGATGGTGGGGGAGTCCAGAACCAGGGGTCACAGTCTGAGGATATGGGGTAGACCATTTAGGACTGAGATGAGGAGAAATTTCTTCAACCAGAGAGTGGTGAACCTGTGGAATTCGTTACCACAGAAAGTAGTTGAGACCAAAACATTATATGTTTTCAAGAAGGAGTTAAATATAGCTCTTGGGGTGAACGGGATCATGGGGAGAGAGCGGGAGCAGGCTATAGAGTTGGATGATCAACCATGATCATAATGAATGGCGGAGCAGGTTTGAAGCGCCGAATGGTCTACTCCTGCTCCTAGTTTCTATGTTTCTATCAGTGCAAAAGATAAGGCTGAAGCATTTGCTACAATCTTCAGCCAGAAGTGCTGAGTGGATGATCCATCTCAGTCTCCTCCGGATGTCCCCAGCATCACAGATGCCAGTCTTCAACCAATTCAATTCACTCCACGTGATATCAAGAAACGGCTGAAGGCACTGGATACTGCAAAGGCTATGGGGCCTGACAATATTCCGGCACTAGTACTGAAAACTTGTGCTCCAGAACTTGCCGTGCCCCCTAGCCAAGCTGATCCAGTACAGCTACAACACTGGCATCTACCCGGCTATGTGGAAAATTGCCCAGGTATGTCCTGTACAAAAAAAGCAGGACAAATCCAACCCGGCCAATTACCGCCCCATCAGTCTACTCTCCATCATCAGTAAAGTAATGGAAGGGGTCATCAACAGGGCTATCAAGCGGCACTTGGTTAGCAATAACCTGCTCACTGATGCCCAGTTTGGGTTCCGCCAGGGCCACTCAGCTCCTGACCTCAGAACACAAAATAGGACAGAGTGTTTGGAAAGGGCTAGGAATCTAACTTCAAGCACATCAGATAAAGGGACGACAATGAGAAAGGGGTTGGGAAATACAGGACTGAAGGTGTTATATCTGAATGCACGCAGTATACGAAATAAGGTAAATGAGCTTGTGGCGCAGATTGCAGTTGGCGGGTATGATGTGGTGGGCATTACGGAGACATGGCTGCAAGGGGATCAGGACTGGGAGCTAAATATCCAAGGATATACATCCTATCGAAAAGATAGGCAGGTTGGCAGAGGGGGTGGGGTTGCTTTGTTAGTAAGAAATGAAATTAAATCGATAGCAAGAAATGACGTAGGGTCAGATGATGTAGAATCTATTGTTGAGGAACCGCAAAGGTAAAAAAACCATAATGGGAGTTATGTACAGGCCTCCGAACAGTAGTCAGGATGTGGGGCACAAGATACACCAGGAGATAGAAAAGGCGTGTAAGAAAGGCAAGGTTAGAGTGTTCATGGGGGATTTCAATATGCAGGTAGACCGGGAAAATCAGGTTGGTAGTGGATCCCAAGAAAAGGAATTTGTGGAATGTCTACGAGATGGCTTTTTGGAGCAGCTTGTGATGGAGCCCACTAGGGAACGGGCAATTCTAGATTTAGTGATGTGTAATGAGGCAGATTTGATAAGGGAGCTTAAGGTGAAGGAACCCTTAGGAGGAACTGACCATAATATGATAGAATTTACCCTGCAATTTGAGAGGAGAAAGCTGGAATCAGATGTAACGGTATTACAGTTGAATAAAGGCAACTACAGAGGCATGAGGGAGGAGCTGGCCAGAATTGACTGGGAGATGAGCCTAGCAGGAAAGACAGTGGAACAGCAATGGCAGGAGTTTCTGGGAGTAATTTGGGAGACACAGCAAAAATTCATCCCTAGGAAGAAGAAGCACACTAAAGGGAGGACGAGGCAACCATGGCTGACAAGGGAAGTCAGGGACAGCATAAAAGCTAAAGAGAAAGCATACAATGCGGCGAAGAGCAGTGAGAAACCAGGGGATTGGGAAGCCTACAAAGACCAACAGAGGACAACTAAAAAAGAAATAAGGAGGGAGAAGATTAAATATGAGGGTAAACTAGCCAGTAATATAAAAAAAGATTGCAAGAGTTTTTTTAGATATATAAAGGGTAAGAGAGAGGCAAAAGTGGACATTGGGCTGCTGGAAAATGACGCTGGAGAAGTAGTAGTGGGGAACAAAGAAATGGCGGAGGAACTGAATAGGTATTTGCGTCAGTCTTCACAGTGGAAGACACGAGTAACATCCCCAAAGTTCAAGAGAATCGGGGGGCAGAGGTGAGTATGGTGGCCATTACCAAGGAGAAGGTGCTAGGAAAACTGAAAGGTCTGAAGGCGGATAAATTACCTGGACCAGATGGATTACACCCCGGAGTTCTGAAGGAGATAGCTGAAGAGATAGTGGAGGCGTTAGTGGTGATCTTTCAGGAATCACTGGAGTCAGGGAGGGTCCCAGAGGATTGGAAAATCGCTAATGTAGCCCCCCTGTTTAAGAAGGGAGTGAGGCAAAAGACGGGAAATTACAGGCCGATTAACATGACCTCGGTCGTTGGTAAGATTTTAGAGTCCATTATTAAGGATGAGATTTCAGAATACTTGGAAGTGCATGGTAAAATCGGGCAAAGTCAGCATGGTTTCATCAAGGGGAGGTCAGGCCTGACAAATCTGTTAGAATTCTTTGAGGAGGTAATGAGCAGATTAGATAAAGGAAAGCCAATGGATGTTATCTACTTGGACTTCCAGAAGGCCTTTGACAAGGTGCCGCACAGGAGGCTGCTCAGTAAGATAAGAGCCCATGGTGTTAGAGGCAAGGTACTAGCATGGATAGAAGATTGGCTGTCTGGCAGGAGGCAGACAGTGGGGATAAGGGGGTCCTTCTCAGGATGGCAGCCGGTGTCTAGTGGAGTTCCGCAGGGGTCAGTGTTGGGACCACAACTTTTCACTTTATACATTAATGATCTAGATGAAGGAACTGAGGGCATCCTGGCTAAGTTTGCAGATGATACAAAGATAGGTGGAGGGACAGGTAGTATTGAGGAGACGGGGAGGCTGCAGAAGGATTTGGACAGGTTAGGAGAATGGGCAAAGAAGTGGCAGATGGAATACAACGTGGGGAAGTGTGAGGCCATGCACTTTGGTGGGAAGAATAGAGGCATAGACTATTTTCTAAATGGGGAGAGAATTCAGAAATCTGGAGTGCAAAGGGACTTGGGAGTCCTAGTCCAGGATTCTCTTAAGGTTAACTTGCAGGTTGAGTCGGTAGTTAGGAAGGCAAATGCAATGTTGGCATTTATTTTGAGAGGACTAGAATATAAAAGCAGGGATGTGCTGCTGAGGCTTTATAAGGCTCTGGTCAGACCACATTTAGAATATTGTGAGCAATTTTGGGCCCCGTATCTCAGGAAGGATGTGCTGCCCCTGGAGAGGGTCCAGAGGAGGTTCACAGGAACGATCCCAGGAATGAAAAGCTTAACATATGAGCAACGTTTGAGGACTCTGGGTCTATACTCGATGGAATTTAGAAGAATGAGGGGGGATCTGATTGAAACTTACAGAATACTGAAAGGCCTGGACAGAGTGGACGTGGGGAAGATGTTTCCATTAGTAGGAGAGACCAGGACCCGAGGGCATAGCCTCAGAGTAAAGGGAAGACCTTTTAGAACAGAGATGAGGAGAAACTTCTTTAGCCAGAGAGTGGTGAATCTATGGAATTCATTGCCACAGAAGGCTGTGGATGCCAGGTCATTGAGTGTATTTAAGACCGAGATAGATAGGTTCTTGATTGGTAAGGGGATCAAAGGTTACGGGGAGAAGGCGGGAGAATGGGGTTGAGTAACTTATCAGCCATGATTGAATGGCAGAGCAGACTCGATGGGCTGAATGGCCTAATTTCTGCTCCTATGTCTTATGGCCATTACAGCCTTGGCTCAAACATGGACAAAAGAGCTGAACTCCCGAGGTGAGGTGAGAGTGACTGCCCTTGACATCAAGGCAGCATTTGACTGAGTGTGACATCAAGGAGCCCTAACAAAACTGGAGTCAATGGGAATCAGGGGGAAAACTCTCCACTGGTTGGAGTCATACCTAGCACAACGGAAGATGGTTGTGGTCATTGGAGGTCAGTCATCTCAGCTCCAGGACGTCACTGCAGTAGTTCCTCAGGGTAGTGTCCTCGGCCCAACCATCTTCAGCTGCTTCATCAATGACCTTCCTTCCATCATAAGGTTAGAAGTGAGGATGTTGGCTGATGATTGCACAATGTTCAGCACCATTCGCGACTCCTCAGATACTGAAGCAGTCCATGTTCAAATGCAGCAAGACCTGGACAATATCCAGACTCGGGCTGACAAGTGGCAAGTAACATTCACGCCACACAAGTGCCAGGCAATGATCATTTCCAACAATAGAGAATCTAACCATCGCCCCTTGATGTTCAATGGCATTACCATCACTGAATCCCCCACTATCAACATCCTGAGGGTTTCCATTGACCAGAAACTGAACTGGATTGGCCATATAAATACTGTGGCTACAAGAGCAGGTCAGAGGCTGGGAATCCTGCGATGAGTAACTCACCTCCTGACTCCCCAAAGTCTGTCCACCATCTACAAGGCACAAGTCAGGAGTGTGATGGAATACTCCCCACTTGCCTGGATGAGTGCAGCTCCCACAACACTCAAGAAATTGGACACCGTCCAGGACAAAGCAGCCGCTTGATCGGCACCACATCCACAAACATTCACTCCCTCCACCACCGACGCACAGTAGCAGCAGTGTGTGTACCATCTACAAGATGCACTGCAGGAATTCACCAAGGCTCCTTAGACAGCACCTTCCAAACCCACGACCACTACCATCTAGAAGGACAAGGGCAGCAGATAGATGGGAACACCACCTGGAAGTTCCCCTCCAAGTCACTCACCACCCTGACTTGGAAATATATCACCGTTCCTTCACTGTCGCTGGGTCAAAATCCTGGAACTCCCTCCCTAATAGCACTGTGGGTGTACCTACACCACATGGACTGCAGCGGTTCAAGAAGGCAGCTCACCACCACCTTCTCAAGGGCAACTAGGGATGGGCAATAAATGCTGGGCCCAGCCAGAGAAGCTCACATCCCGGTAATGAAAAATTAAAATAAATTAAGGGGTTTGGCGATCAGTGATTGGTCAGTGTCATTTGGGAGGGGTCACTGATTGGTTAGTGATGTGCTTGGAGATCTGTGATTGGTCAGCAAGGTGTTTTGATGGTCTTTGTGATGTTTCGCGGGCAGTGATTGGTCCATGCAGTTTTGGCCTGGCCTCAATCTCACTCTAGTTTTGTGGCAGGTACAACGTGATACATGGGAGAACATGAAATATGTCGAACTTTACATGGTGGCTGACAACTCTGAGGTCAGTGTGTGTTCGTGTTAGTGTGTGTTACAGTGTCAATGTGTGTTACAGGGTCCGTGTGTGTTACTGTCAGTGTGTGTTACAGGGTCCGTGTGTGTTACTGTCAGTGTGTGTTACAGGGTCCGTGTGTGTTACAGTTTGTGTGTGTTACAGGGTCCGTGTGTGTTACAGGATCCGTGTGTGTTAGTGCCAATGTGTTACAGGGTCCGTGTGTGTTACAGGGTCCGTGTGTTACAGGGTCCGTGTGTGTTACAGTTTCTGTGTGTGTTACAGGGTCCGTGTTTGTTACAGGGTCCGTGTGTCTTACAGGGTCCGTGTGTGTTAGTGTTAGTGTGTGTTACAGTGTCAATGTGTGTTACAGGGACAGTGTGTGTTAGTGTTAGTGTGTGTTACAGTGTCAATGCATGTTAAAGGGTTCGTGTGTGTTACAGGGTCCGTGTGTGTTACAGGGTCCGTGTGTGTTACAGGGACAGTGTGCATTAGTGTTAGTGTGTGTTACAGTGTCAATGCATGTTACAGGGTCAGTGTGTTACAGGGTCAGTGTCTGTTACAGGGTCAGTGTCTGTTACAGGGTCAGTGTCTGTTACAGGGTTAGTGTGTTACAGGGCCAATGTGTGTTAGTGTCAGTGTGCGTTACAGGGTCAGTGTGTGTTACAGGGTCAGTGTGTGTTACAGGGTCAGTGTGTGTTACAGGGTCAGTGTGAGTTACAGGGTCAGTGTGTGTTACAGGGTCAGTATGTGTTACAGTATCAGTGTGCGTTACAGTGTCAGTGTGTGTTAAGGGTCAGTGTGTGTTACAGGGTTAGTGTGTTACAGGGCCAATGTGCGTTAGTTTCAATGTGTGTCACAGGGTCAGTGTGTGTTAAGGGTCAGTGTGCGTTAAGGGTCAGTGTGCGTTACAATGTCAATGTGTATAACAGGGTTAATGTGTATTACAGTGTCAGTGTGTGTTACAGTGTCTGTGTTAAGGGTCAATGTGTGTTAAGGGTCAATGTGTGTTAAGGGTCAATGTGTGTTAAGGGTCAGTGTGCGTTAAGGGTCAGTGTGCGTTACAATGTCAATGTGTATAACAGGGTTAATGTGTATAACAGGGTTAATGTGTATTACAGGGTCAGTGTGTGTTACAGGGTCAGTGTGTGTTACAGGGTCAGTGTGTATTACAGGGTTAATGTGTATTACAGGGTCAGTGTGTTACAGGGTTAATGTGTATTACAGGGTCAGTGTGTGTTACAGGGTTAATGTGTATTACAGGGTCAGTGTGTGTTACAGGGTCAGTGTGTGTTACAGGGTCAGGGTGCGTTACAGGGTCAGGGTGCGTTACAGGGTCAGTGTGCGTTACAGGGTCAGTGTGCGTTACAGGGTCAGTGTGCGTTACAGGGTCAGTGTGCGTTACAGGGCCAGTGTGCGTTACAGTGTCAGGGTGAGTTACAGGGTCAGTGTGTGTTACAGGGTCAGTGTGTGTTACAGGGTCAGTGTGTGTTACAGGCTCAGTGTGTGTTACAGGCTCAGTGTGTGTTACAGGGTCAGTGTGTGTTACAGGGTCAGTGTGTGTTACAGGGTCAATGTGTATTACAGGGTCAGTGTGTGTTACAGGGTCAGTGTGTGTTACAGGGTCAGTGTGTATTATACGGTCAGCGTGTGTTACTGGGTCACAGAATCACAGTGCAAAAGAGGCCCTTCGGCCCATCGGGTCTGCACCAACACGTGAGAAACACCTGACCTACCTACCTAATCCCATTTACCAGCACTTGGCCCATAGCCTTGAATGTTATGACGTGCCAAGTGCTCATCCAGGTACTTTTTAAAGGATGTGAGGCAACCCGCCTCCACCACCCTCCCAGGCAGTGCATTCCAGACTGTCACCACCCTCTGGGTAAAAAAGTTTTTCCTCACATCCCCCCTAAACCTCCTGCCCCTCACCTTGAACTTATGCCCCCTTGTGACTGACCCTTCAACTAAGGGGAACAGCTGCTCCCTATCCACCCTGTCCATGCCCCTCATAATCTTGTACACCTCGATCAGGTCACCCCTCAGTCTTCTCTGCTCCAACAAAAACAACCCAAGTCTATCAAACCTCTCTTCATAACTTAAATGTTTCATCCCAGGCAACATCCTGGTGAATCTCCTCTGCACCCCCTCCAGTGCAATCACATCCTTCCTATAATGTGGCGACCAGAACTGCACACAGTACTCCAGCTGTGGCCTCACCAAGGTTCTATACAACTCCAACATGACCTCCCTACTTTTGTAATCTATGCCTTGACACAAATCATCCAGACCTGGAGATTTGTCCACTTTTAAGCCTGCCAACACCTCCAATACCTTGTCACTCCCTATATTAATTTGTTCAAGAACCTCGCAGTCTCTCTTCCCGAGTTCCATACCTTCATCCTCATTCTCTTGGGTGAAGACGGATGTGAAGTATTCATTCAACACTCTACCGATGTCCTCTGGCTCCACCCATAGATTGTCCCCTTGGTCCTTTATGGGCCCTACTCTTTCCCTGGTTATCCTCTTCCCATTGATATACTTATAGAATATCTTGGGATTATCCCTACTTTTATCAGCCAGAGCTTTCTCATATCCCCTCTTTGCTCTCCTAATAGCTTTCTTAAGCTCCACCCTGCACTTTCTGTACTCCACTAATGCCTCTGCTGATTTGCTTCCCTTGTACCTGCTCAAAGCCTCTCTTTTCCTTCTCATCGTATCCTGAATATCTCTGGTCACCCATGGTTCTCTGAGCTTGTTACTCCTTCCTATCACCCTAGAGGGAACATGTTGAGTCTGTACCCTCCCCATTTCCTTTTTGAACACCCCCCACTGTTCCTCTGTAGATTTCCCCACAAGTAACTGTTCCCAGTCTACCTTGGGCAGATCCTGCCTTATTTTACTAAAATCCACTCTCCCCCAATACAAAACATTTTTTTGCAACTTGTCGATTTCTTTGTCCATGACAAACTTAAACTTTACCATGTTGTGGTCACTATCACTAAAATGCTCATCCACCACCACCTCAGCCACCTGTCCGGCTTCATTCCCCAGAATTAGGTCCAGCACTGCCCTGTCCATTGTTGGACCCTCTACATATTGACCTAAAAAGTTCTCCTGTGCACATTTCAAGAAATCCACTCCATCCAAGCCCTTAACACTATGTCTATCCCAATTAATGTTGGGAAAGTTGAAATCACCTAATATAATTACCCTATTGTTATTGTTTTTACACATCTCCGCAAATTGTGCATATATTTGTTCCTCAATTTCCTGCTGACTATCTGGGGGTCTATAATAAACACCTAACAATGTGGCTGACCCTGTTTTATTCCTAAACTCTACCCACAAAGCTTCATTCGATGCCCCCTCTAAGATATCATCTCTCCTTACTGCAGTAACTGACTCCTTAACTAATAATGCAACACCTCCTCCTCTTTTACCCCCTCCCCTGTCTCACCTGAAGATTCTATATCCCTGAATGCTGAGCTGCCAATCCTGCCCTTCCCTCAACCATGTCTCGGTGATGGCTACTATATCACAATTCCACGTCTCAATCCTCACCCTTAACTCATCCATTTTACCTGTAACACTCCTGGCATTAAAGTAGAGGCCATACAGCCTTGCCTTACTCCCTTGAAGCTTATTGCAGCTGTACTCCCTCTGACTTGATTGTTTTACTGTATTATGATGTGTCCCTATTCTGCTAACATTCTGTGTCCCCTCCCCCTGCCCAATTAGTTTAAACTCCTCCCAACAGCACTAGCAAACCCACCCGCAAGGATGTTAGTCCCGCTCTGGTTCAGATGTAGACCGTCCCGCTTGTACAGGTCCCACCTTCCCCAGAAACGGTCCCAGTGATCCAGGAATCTAAAACCCTCCCTCCTGCACCAACTCTTAAGCCACGTGTTGATCTGCGCCATTCTCCTATTTCTGAGCTCACTAGCACATGGCACTGGGAGTAATCCAGAGATTACAACCCGAGAGGTCTTGCTTTTTAGTCTACTGCCTAGCTCCCTGAAATCTTGATGCAAGACCTCATCCCTCTTTCTTCCTATATCATTGGTACCAACATGTACCATGACCTCTGCCTTATCACCCTCCCTCTTCAGGATGCCCTGCAGCCGTTCAGTGACATTCCGGACCCTGGCACCAGGGAGGCAACACACCATCCTGGAGTCATGTTGACAGCCACAGTAGAGCCTATCTGTTCTCCTGACTATAGAATCCCCTATTACTATTGCTCTTCCTCCCCTCCTGTACAGACAGGCTGCTTGTGGTGCCAGAAGCTTGGCTCTGTCCGCACTCCCTGGAGGAACCAGGTCAGTGTTACAGGGTCAGTGTGTGTTACAGGGTCAGTGTGTGTTACAGGGTCAGTGTGCGTTACAGGGTCAGTGTGAGTTACGGGGTCAGTGTGCGTTACGGGGTCAGTGTGCGTTACGGGGTCAGTGTGCGTTACGGGGTCAGTGTGCGTTACTGGGTCAGTGTGAGTTACAGGGTCAGTGTGCGTTACAGGGTCAGTGTGTGTTACAGGGTCAGTGTGTGTTACAGGGTCACTGTGAGTTACAGGGTCAGTGTGAGTTACAGGGTCAGGGTGCGTTACGGGGTCAGTGTGAGTTACAGGGCCAGTGTGCGTTACAGGGTCAGTGTGCGTTACAGGGTCAGTGTGCGTTACAGGGTCAGTGTGAGTTACAGGGTCAGTGTGAGTTACAGGGTCAGTGTGCGTTACAGGGTCAGTGTGCGTTACAGGGTCAGTGTGCGTTACAGGGTCAGTGTGAGTTACAGGGTCAGTGTGAGTTACAGGGTCAGTGTGCGTTACAGGGTCAGTGTGCGTTACAGGGTCAGTGTGCGTTACGGGGTCAGTGTGAGTTACAGGGTCAGTGTGCGTTACGGGGTCAGTGTGAGTTACGGGGTCAGTGTGAGTTACGGGGTCAGTGTGTGTTACGGGGTCAGTGTGTGTTACGGGGCCAGTGTGAGTTACAGGGCCAGTGTGCGTTACGGGGTCAGTGTGCGTTACGGGGTCAGTGTGCGTTACGGGGTCAGTGTGCGTTACGGGGTCAGTGTGCGTTACGGGGTCAGTGTGCGTTACGGGGTCAGTGTGAGTTACGGGGCCAGTGTGCGTTACAGGGTCAGTGTGCGTTACAGGGTCAGTGTGCGTTACGGGGTCAGTGTGCGTTACGGGGTCAGTGTGAGTTACGGGGCCAGTGTGCGTTACAGGGTCAGTGTGCGTTACAGGGTCAGTGTGCGTTACGGGGTCAGTGTGCGTTACGGGGTCAGTGTGCGTTACAGGGTCAGTGTGCGTTACGGGGTCAGTGTGCGTTACGGGGTCAGTGTGAGTTACGGGGCCAGTGTGAGTTACGGGGTCAGTGTGCGTTACGGGGTCAGTGTGCGTTACGGGGTCAGTGTGCGTTACGGGGTCAGTGTGCGTTACGGGGTCAGTGTGAGTTACGGGGTCAGTGTGTGTTACGGGGTCAGTGTGTGTTACGGGGCCAGTGTGAGTTACAGGGCCAGTGTGCGTTACAGGGCCAGTGTGCGTTACAGGGCCAGTGTGCATTACAGGGCCAGTGTGGAGTTACAGGGCCAGTGTGCGTTACAGGGCCAGTGTGGAGTTACAGGGTCAGTGTGTGTTACAGGGCCAGTGTGTGTTACAGGGCCAGTGTATTTACAGGGCCAGTGTATTTACAGGGCCAGTGTATTTACAGGGCCAGTGTGTGTTACAGGGCCAGTGTGTGTTACAGGGCCAGTGTGTGTTACAGGGCCAGTGTGTGTTACAGGGTCAGTGTGGAGTTACAGGGTCAGTGTGTGTTACAGGGCCAGTGTGTGTTCCAGGGCCAGTGTGTGTTCCAGGGCCAGTGTGTGTTCCAGGGCCAGTGTGTGTTCCAGGGCCAGTGTGTGTTCCAGGGCCAGTGTGTGTTCCAGGGCCAGTGTGTGTTCCAGGGCCAGTGTGTGTTCCAGGGCCAGTGTGTGTTCCAGGGCCAGTGTGTGTTACAGGGCCAGTGTGTGTTCCAGGGCCAGTGTGTGTTACAGGGTCAGTTTGTGTAACTGTATTAGTGAGCGTTACAGGGTCAGTGTGTGTTACAGGGCCAGTGTGTGTTACAGGGTCAGTGTGGAGTTACAGGATCAGTGTGCGTTACAGGGCCAGTGTGCGTTACAGGGCCAGTGTGTGTTACAGGGCCAGTGTGTGTTACAGGGCCAGTGTGTGTTCCAGGGCCAGTGTGTGTTCCAGGGCCAGTGTGTGTTCCAGGGCCAGTGTGTGTTCCAGGGCCAGTGTGTGTTCCAGGGCCAGTGTGTGTTCCAGGGCCAGTGTGTGTTCCAGGGCCAGTGTGTGTTCCAGGGCCAGTGTGTGTTCCAGGGCCAGTGTGTGTTCCAGGGCCAGTGTGTGTTCCAGGGCCAGTGTGTGTTCCAGGGCCAGTGTGTGTAACTGTATTAGTGAGCGTTACAGGGTCAGTGTGCGTTACAGGGTCAGTGTGTGTTACAGGGTCAGTGTGTGTTGCAGGGTCAGTGTGTGTTGCAGGGTCAGTGTGTGTTGCAGGGTCAGTGTGTGTTGCAGGGTCAGTGTGAGTTACAGGGTCAGTGTGAGTTACAGGGTCAGTGTGAGTTACAGGGTCAGTGTGTGTTACAGGGTCAGTGTCTGTTACAGGGTCAGTGTGTGTATTACGGTCATTGTGCGTTACAGGGTCAGTGTGTGTTACAGGGTCAGTGTGTGTTACAGGGTCAGTGTGTGTTACAGAGTCAGTGTGTGTTACAGGGTCAGTGTGTGTTACAGAGTCAGTGTGTGTTACAGAGTCAGTGTGTGTTACAGGGTCAGTGTGTGTTGCAGGGTCAGTGTGTGTTACAGGGTCAGTATGTGTTACAGGGTCAGTGTGGAGTTACAGGGTCAGTGTGCGTTACAGGGTCAGTGTGCGTTACAGGGTCAGTGTGCGTTACAGGGTCAGTGTGCGTTACAGGGCCAGTGTGTGTTACAGGGCCAGTGTGTGTTACAGGGTCAGTGTGTGTTACAGGGTCATTGTGTGTTACAGGGTCATTGTGTGTTACAGGGTCAGTGTGTGTTACAGGGTCAGTGTGAGTTACAGGGCCAGTGTGTATTACTGGGCCACTGTGTTTTACGGTCATTGTGCGTTACAGGGTCAGTGTGCGTTACAGGGTCAGTGTGAGTTACAGGGTCAGTGTGAGTTACAGGGTCAGTGTGAGTTACAGGGTCAGTGTGTGTTACAGGGTCAGTGTCTGTTACAGGGTCAGTGTGTGTATTACGGTCATTGTGCGTTACAGGGTCAGTGTGTGTTACAGGGTCAGTGTGAGTTACAGGGTCAGTGTGAGTTACAGGGTCAGTGTGAGTTACAGGGTCAGTGTGTGTTACAGGGTCAGTGTGTGTTACAGGGTCAGTGTGTGTTACAGGGCCAGTGTGTATTACTGGGCCACTGTGTTTTACGGTCATTGTGCGTTACAGGGTCAGTGTGCGTTACAGGGTCAGTGTGAGTTACAGGGTCAGTGTGAGTTACAGGGTCAGTGTGAGTTACAGGGTCAGTGTGTGTTACAGGGTCAGTGTCTGTTACAGGGTCAGTGTGTGTATTACGGTCATTGTGCGTTACAGGGTCAGTGTGTGTTACAGGGTCAGTGTGAGTTACAGGGTCAGTGTGAGTTACAGGGTCAGTGTGAGTTACAGGGTCAGTGTGAGTTACAGGGTCAGTGTGTGTTACAGGGTCAGTGTGTGTTACAGGGTCAGTGTGTGTTACAGGGTCAGTGTGTTTTATAGGGTCAGTGTGTGTTACAGAGTCAGTGTGCGTTACAGGGTCAGTGTGCGTTACAGGGTCAGTGTGCGTTACAGGGTCAGTGTGCGTTTCAGGGTCAGTGTGCGTTACAGGGTCAGTGTGTGTTACAGGGTCAGTGTGTGTTACAGGGTCAGTGTGTGTTTCAGGGTCAGTGTGTGTTACAGGGTCAGTGTGTGTTACAGGGCCACCGTGTGTTTTACGGTCATTGTGCGTTACAGGGTCAGTGTGTGTTACAGGGTCAGTGTGAGTTACAGGGTCAGTGTGAGTTACAGGGTCAGTGTGTGTTACAGGGTCAGTGTGTGTTACAGGGTCAGTGTGTGTTACAGGGTCAGTGTGTGTTACAGGGTCATAGTGCGTTACAGGGTCAGTGTGCGTTATATGATCTGTTCAGTTTGATTCTGAACAATGCGTACTTTAATCTTTTTTCCTTTTCTCAGTTTCAGAACCAGCGCAGGGACCTGGAGAAAACCAAAGAGAGAATGCTCGAAATCGCAAACTATGTGGATAAGGTACAGGGAGAATTGATCAGTGCCCGGTCTGGAATGGTGCCCAGTGCTGGTCAATGCCCAGTGCTGGTCAGTGTCCAGTGCTGGTCAGTGCCCAGTGCTGATCGCTGTCCAGTGCTGGTCAGTACCCAGTGCTAATCATTGTCCAGTGCTGGTCAGTGCCCAGTGCTGATCACTGTCCAGTGCTGGTCAGTACCCAGTGCTAATCATTGTCCAGTGCTGGTCAGCGTCCAGTGCCGGTCAGTGCCCAGTGCTGATCAGTACCCAGTGCTAATCATTGTCCAGTGCTGGTCAGCGTCCAGTGCTGGTTAGTGTCCAGTGCCGGTCAGTGCCCAGTGCTGTTCAGTGCCCAGTGCTAATCGGTACCCAGTGCTGATCAGTGCCCAGTCCTGGTCAGCATCCAGTGCTGGTCTGTGCCCAGTGCTGGTCTGTGCCCAGTGCTTGTCAGGATCCAGTGCTTGTCAGGATCCAGTGCTGGTCAGTACCCAGTGCTGGTCAGTGCCCAGTGCTTGTCAGCATCCAGTGCTGGTCAGTGCCCAGTGCTTGTCAGCATCCAGTGCTGGTCAGTTCCCAGTGCTGGTTGGTGCCCAGTGCTTGTCAGTACCCAGTGCTGATCAGTGCCCAGTGCTGATCAGTGCCCAGTGCTTGTCAGCATCCAGTGCTGTTCAGTGCCCAGTCCTGGTCAGCATCCAGTGCTGGTCGGTGCCCAGTCCTGGTCAGCATCCAGTGCTGGTCGGTGCCCAGTCCTGGTCAGCATCCAGTGCTTGTCAGTACCCAGTGCTGGTCAGTGCCCAGTTCTTGTCAGCATCCAGTGCTGCTTGGTGCCCAGTGCTGATCAGTGCCCAGTGCTGATCAGTGCCCAGTGCTTGTCAGCATCCAGTGATGATCAGTGCCCAGTGCTTGTTAGCGCCCAGTGCTGGTCAGTGCCCAGTCCTGGTCAGTACCCAGTGCTGGTCAGTGCCCAGTGCTGGTCAGTGCCCAGTGCTGGTCAGTGCCCAGTGCTTGTCAGTGCCCAGTGCTGGTCAGTGCCCAGTGCTTGTCAGCATCCAGTGCTTGTCAGTGCCCAGTGCTGACCAGTGCCCAGTGCTAATCAGTGCCCAGTGTTTGTCAGTGCCCAGTGCTGATCAGTGCCCAGTGCTGGTCAGTGCCCAGTGCTTGTCAGCATCCAGTGCTGGTCAGTGCCCAGTGCTTGTCAGCATCCAGTGCTGGTCAGTGCCCAGTGCTGATCGGTGCCCAGTGCTTGTCAATGCCCAGTCCTGGTCAGCATCCAGTGCTTGTCAGTACCTAGTGCTGATCAGTGCCCAGTGCTGGTCAGTACCCAGTGCTGATCAGTGCCCAGTGCTGATCAGTGCCCAGTGCTGGTCAGTACCCAGTGCTGGTCAGTACCCAGTGCTGGTCAGTGCCCAGTGCCGATCAGTGCCCAGTGCTGGTCAGTACCCAGTGCTGATCGGTGCCCAGTGCTGATCAGTGCCCAGTGCTGGTCAGTGCCCAGTGCTGGTCAGTGCCCAGTGCTGGTCAGTACCCAGTGCTGGTCAGTGCCCAGTGCCGATCAGTGCCCAGTGCCGGTCAGTACCCAGTGCTGGTCAGTACCCAGTGCTGGTCAGTGCCCAGTGCCGATCAGTGCCCAGTGCTGATCAGTGCTGAGTACTGGTTAGTGTCCAGTGCTTGTCAGTACCCAGTGCTGGTCAGTGTCTTATACTGGACAGTGCCCGGTGCTGATCATTGTCCAGTACTGGTCTGTGTTCAGTGTCCAGTACTGGTTAATGTCCTATACTAGTTAGTGTCCAGTTCTTTTCAGTGTCTTTTGCTGGCCTGTGTCCAGTGCTGGTCACTGTCCTGTACTGGTCTGTGCCAAGTAATGGTCAGTGCTCAATGCTGTTCAGTGTCTAGTGTTGTAGAAAGTGATGGGAGTTATGTTCCAGCTGTAATGAGCTCAGATTTGACCCCATCTGGAAGAACTGCACTCCGTTCTGGAGCCTGTGCCTCGGCTGGTGAATACCGGCTGTCCAGCAGCCCTGATTCACCAGAACGAACGCTGATCTTCTGAGGGGGTTGCAGAGACTGAGCTACTATTCCCTGAACATAGAGGATTTAGGCATGATTGTTAAATGGATCCATGCCAGATGGTGAGGTATGAAATAAGACGCGTACCTTCTATGCTAGTGGATGTATTCACAGGATGCAGCATTACAAATCCCTGCCTCCTAACTGCTAACTCAGTGTCCCAGCAGACCCTCTTTATATGTGCTCTCAGTCCTTAATCAAACAATGTCCATCACTTGTGTATCTTTAACAACACAACCATTGAGAGTGATCCAAAGGACCTGTTTAAAATGATTAAAGTTTTCGATAGGGTCAACAGAGAGAAATTCGAGCTAAGTAATTCCACAGCCAATGGATCAGATCGAAGGGGGAGGTGATGATGTGGTGATATTGTCACTGGGCTGGTAATCCAGAGACCCAGGGTCATGCTCTGGGGACCCGGGTTCAAATTCAATAAAAACCTGGAATTAAAAGTCTGATGATGACCATGAAACCATTGCAGATTGTTGCAAAAACCCATCTGGTTCACTGATGTCCTTTAGGTCAGGAAATCTGCCGTCCTTACCTGGTCTGGTCTACATGTGACTCTTAAAAATGCCCACTGAGCAAGGGCAATTGGGGATGGGCAATAAATGCTGGCGGAGCCAGTGACACCCACATCCCATGGTGGTGGACAATTAAACAACTCACTGGAGGAGGAGGCTCCACAAATATCTCCATCCTCAATGATGGAGGAGCCCAGCACGTCAGTGCAAAAGATAAGGCTGAAGCATTTGCAACAATCTTCAGCCAGAAGTGCCGAGTGGATGATCCATCTCAGCCTCCTCCGGAGGTCCCCAGCATCACAGATGCCAGTCTTCAGCCAATTCAATTCACTCCACGTGGTATCAGGATTAGGGGACAGCATCTTAAACTGCAAACCAGACCTTTGGGGGGTGATGTCAGGAATCACCCCTTTATACAGAGAGCAGTGGAAATCTGAACCTCCTCCCCCAAAGAGCTATCAAGGCTGGGGGTCAGTTCAAAATGTCACAACTGAGATTAGGCTCAGCTGGGTCTATGATGTGCAAAGGAGATTAAGGAATGAAGGGAAGTTGAAATAGGTAAATTCTGGATTAGCAGTGACCCAACTCAATGGCAGAACAGGATTAAGCCGCACCATGGCCCCCTGTCCCTGTGTAACAAACTCAAAGGGCTGAATGGCCTCCTCCTGTTCCTGTGTAACAGGCTCGAGAGGGGCTGAATGGCCTCCTCCTGTCCCTGTGTAACAGGTTCGAGAGGGGCTGAATGGCCTCCTCCTGTTCCTGTGTAACAGGCTCGAAGGGCTGAATGGCCTCCTCCTGTCCCTGTGTAACAGGCTCGAGAGGGGCTGAATGGCCTCCTCCTGTTCCTGTGTGACAAACTCGAAGGGCTGAATGGCCTCCTCCTGTTCCTGTGTAACAGGCTCGAGGAGGGGCTGAATGGCCTCCTCCTGTTCCTGTGTAACAGGCTCGAGAGGGGCTGAATGGCCTCCTCCTGTTCCTGTGTAACAGGCTCGAGAGGGGCTGAATGGCCTCCTCCTGTTCCTGTGTAACAGGCTCGAGAGGGGCTGAATGGCCTCCTCCTGTTGCTGTGTAACAGACTTGAGGAGGGGCTGAATGGCCTCCTCCTGTGCCTGTGTAACAGGCTTGAAGAGGGGCTGAATGGCCTCCTCCTGTTCCTGTGTAACAGGCTCGAGGAGGGGCTGAATGGCCTCCTCCTGTTCCTGTGTAACAGGCTCGAGAGGGGCTGAATGGCCTCCTCCTGTTCCTGTGTAACAGGCTCGAGGAGGGGCTGAATGGCCTCCTCCTGTTCCTGTGTAACAGGCTCGAGAGGGGCTGAATGGCCTCCTGTTCCTGTGTAACAGGCTCGAGGAGGGGCTGAATGACCTCCTCCTGTTCCTGTGTAACAGGCTCGAGGAGGGGCTGAATGGCCTCCTCCTGTTCCTGTGTAACAGGCTCGAGGAGGGGCTGAATGGCCTCCTCTTGCTGCTGTGTTCTGTTTCTGATTCGATGTGAGTGCTGCTGCTGGTTAATTGTGAGCAATGTGCTTGAAGCCGGGATGTCTCTGAGTATCTTTGTTTTATTCCTTGACAGTTTTACAGACTCATGAACATTCGAATTGCTCTGATTGGCCTCGAGGTCTGGACACACTCTGACCTGATAACAATGAGTGAAGACTCGAACAAAGTGCTCTATGCCTTTCTGAAATGGAGACAGGAGCTGTGGGCACGTGCTAAACATGATAATGCCCAACTGATCACGTGAGTGCAGCCTGGACTCTGGGACATGTTCAATGCCACAACCTCTGAGCCGTGTGTAAGCAGTGATTGATGGTGGGGAGAAGCGTGGACCTTGGTGATATTCACTGGGTGTAGATCACCACAAAGGGAAGGCAATTGAAGTGTAACACATTGATTAGCACTGAAATCCAAACTGACAGTGTTGGAAATACTCAGCCTGTCAGACAGTATCTGTGGAGAGAGAAACAGAGTTAACATATTGAGGAGAGGAATTCCCTTATCTCGAGGCTTATTCAGGATGGGAATGGGATTTATCCGATTATGTGGTCTATAGGGAGCAGGGTTAATACATACAAACATATCAATTAGGAGCAGGAGGAGGCCACTCGGCCCCTCGAGCCTGCCCCACCATTCAATAAAATCAATAATCTCCTGCCTACCCCCCGATAACCTATCACCCCCTCGTTAATCAACAATCTCTCCACTTCTGCTTTAAAAATATTCAGACTCTGCTTCCACCACCTTTTCTCATGACTCACGACCGTCTGAGAGAAAATATTTCACCTCATCTCTGTTTGAAATGGGCAACCCCTTATTTTTAACCAGTGACCCCTAGTTCTAGATTCTCTCACAAGAGGAAACATCCTCTCCACATCCACCCTGTCCAGTCCCCGCAGGGTCTTATATGTTTCAATCAAATCGCGTCTTACTCTTCTAAACTCCTGTGGATACAAGCCTAACCTGTCCAACCTTTCCTCATAAGACAACCCCCCCGGGTATTAGTCTGGGAAACCTTCTCTGAACTGCTTCTAACGCATTTACATCCTTCCTTAAATAAGGTGACCAATACTGTACACAATACTCCAGATGTGGTCTCACTAGTGCTCTGTATAACTGAAGCATAACCTCCCTACTTTTGTATTCAATTCCCCTCACAATAAATGATAACATTCTATTAGCTTTCCTAATTACCTGCTGTACCTGCAAACTAACCTTTTGTGATTCATGCACTAGGACACCCAGATCCCTCTGAATCTGAGCTCTGCAATCTCTCACCGTTTAGATAATAAGCTTTTTTTATTCTTCCTGCCAAAACGAACAATTTCACATTTGCCCACATTATATTCCATTTGCCAGATCTTGGTCCACTCACTTAACCTATCCATATCCCTTTGCAGCCTCCTTACATCCTCTTCACAATTTACTTTCCTACCTATCATTGTGTCGTCAGTGAATTTAGCCACCATTCCTTCAATCCCTTCATCCAATTCATTTATATAAATTGTAAACAGTTGAAGTCCCAGCACTGATCCCTGTGACACACCACTCGTCACATCCTGCCAACCAGAAAAAGACCCATTTATGCCAACTCTCTGCTTCCAGTCAGCGAGCCAATCTTCTATCCATGTCAATATGTTACCCCCAATACCACGAGCTCTTATTTTCTGCAATAAACTTTGATGTGGCACCTTATCAAATGCCTCTGGAAATCTAAGTACAGAACATCCCACCGGTTCCCCTTTATCCACAGCACATGTTACTTCCTCAAAGAACTTCAACAAGTTTGTTAAACATGATTTCCCTTTCACAAAACCATGTTGACTCTGCCTGATTACCTTGAGATTATCCAAGTGCCCTGTTATACCATCTCCGGATGGGAACAGGATTTATCTGGATCTGTGATCCACAGGGAACAGAGTTTATCCGGGTATGAATAAAGTTCACCTGGATTTGTGATTCACAGGGAACAAGATTTATCCAGGTGGGAATAGGGTTTATCCGGGTGGGAACAGGGATTTGTCTGGGTGGGAATAGGGTTTATCCAGGTGGGAATAGGGTTTATCCGGGAGGAAATAGGATTTATCCGGGTGTGAGCAAGGTTTATCCGGGTGGGAACAGGGTTTATCTGAGTGGAAATAGGGTTTATCCGGGTGGGAACAGGGTTTATCTGGGTGGGAACAGGGTTTATCCGGGTGGGAACAGGGTTTATCCGGGTGGGAATAAGGTTTATCTGGGTGGGAACAGGGTTTATCCGGGTGGGAATAAGGTTTATCCGGGTGGGAACAGGGTTTATCTGAGTGGGAATAAGGTTTATCCGGGTGGGAACAGGGTTTATCTGATTGGGAATAAGGTTTATCCGGGTGGGAACAGGGTTTATCCGGGTGGGAACAGGGTTTATCCGGGTGGGAATAGGGTTTATCCGGGTGGGAACAGGGGTTATCCGGGTGGGAACAGTGTTTATCCGGGTGGGAATAGGGTTTATCCGGGTGGGAACAGGGTTTATCCGGGTGGGAATAAGGTTTATCCGGGTGGGAACAGGGTTTATCCGGGTGGGAACAGGGTTTTTCCGGGTGGGAACAGGGTTTATCCGGGTGGGAACAGGGTTTATCTGGGTATTCCTGCTCTCCCTGTGCCCACTAACACCATCATCCTCTTCCAGAGGCATCCGATTTAAAGGAACCACCATTGGGATGGCATCACTGGAGGGCATGTGCTCCCTGGATAGCTCAGGAGGAGTTAGCATGGTGAGTAACCTACCTTCCAGCTCCCTCTGGCTAGGACAATTTCCCAAAGCCAGTAATTTGACTGGGATGGAGTGGGCGTACATCACCACCTAGACACTGGGAAAATCAGTCAAACAGTCCCAGCCGCCTTTTTGGAATAGTGTTCCTGAATATTCCAATCCCATCCACAAACATTCACTCCCTCCACCACCGACGCACAGTAGCAGCAGTGTGTGCCATCTACAAGATGCACTGCAGGAATTCACCAAGGCTCCTTCGACAGCACCTTCCAAACCCACGACCACTACCATCTAGAAGGACAAGGGCAGCAGATAGATGGGAACACCACCACCTGGAAGTTCCCCTCCAAGTCACTCACCATCCTGACTTGGAAATATATCGCCGTTCCTTCACTGTCGCTGGGTCAAAATCCTGGAACTCCCTCCCTAACAGCACTGTGGGTGTACCTACACCACATGGACTGCAGCGGCTCAAGAAGGCAGCTCACCACCACCTTCTCAAGGGCAACTAGGGATGGGCAATAAATGCTGGCCCAGCCAGCGACACCCACATCCCGGGAATGAATCAAAGAAATGTTCTGTAACTTGCCTCTGTGCAGCACCGGGTGGGGGGGATCACTTCATTAACATGTTTAAAACAGAGGCGGAGTCAATGTGGGGCAGGAACTGGGGGTGGGGGCGCGCGGGGACTGTTTAGAGCAGGGACTGGTGGGCGTGGTCACTGTGTGGCAGTGGGGTTGCAGTCAGTGGGTGCAGAGCCAGTGGGGGTGGGGTCAGTGGGTGTGGTCAGTGGCTAGGGGGTCAGTGGGTGCAGGGTGAGTGGGGGCGGGGTCACAGGGTGCGGGGTGAGTGGCTGAGGGGTGAGTGGGGGGTGGGGTCAGTGGGGGCGGGGACAGTGGGGGCGGGGTCAGTGGGGGGGGCTAGTGGGGGGTCAGTGGGGGCGGGGTCAGGGGAGGCGGGATCAGTGGGGGGTGGGGTCAGTGGCTGAGGGGTCAGTGGGGGTGGGGTCAGGGGAGGCGGGGTCAGTGGGGGGCGGGGTCAGTGGGGGCGGGGTCAGTGGCTGAGGGGTCAGCGGGTGCGGGGTCAATGGGTGCAAGGTGAGTAGACTAAAAAGCAAGACCTCTCGGGTTGTAATCTCTGGATTACTCCCAGTGCCATGCGCTAGCGAGCTCAGAAATAGGAAATAGCGCAGATCAACACGTGGCTTAAGAGTTGGTGCAGGAGGGAGGGTTTTAGATTCCTGGATCACTGGGACCGTTTCTGGGGAAGGTGGGACCTGTACAAGTGGGACGGTCTACATCTGAACCAGAGCGGGACTAACATCCTTGTGGGCGGGTTTGCTAGTGCTGTTGGGAGGAGTTTAAACTAATTGGGCAGGGGGAGGAGACACAGAATGTTAGCAGAATAGGGACACATCATAATACAGTAAAACAATCAAGTCAGAGGGAGTACAGCTGCAATAAGCTTCAAGGGTGTAAGGCAAGGCTGGATGGCCTCTACTTTAATGCCAGGAGTATTACAGGTATAAAGGATGAGTTAAGGGTGAGGATTGAGACGTGGAATTGTGATATAGTAGCCATCACTGAGATGTGGTTGAGGGAAGGGCAGGATTGGCAGCTCAGCATTCAGGGATATAGAATCTTCAGGCGAGACAGGGGAGGGGGTAAAAGAGGAGGAGGAATTGCATTATTAGTTAAGGAGTCAGTTACTGCAGTAAGGAGAGATGATATCTTGGAGGGGGCATCAAATGAAGCTTTGTGGGTAGAGTTTAGGAATAAAAAAGGGGCAGCCACATTGTTAGGTGTTTATTATAGGCCCCCAGATAGCCAGCAGGAAATTGAGGAACAAATATGTGCACAATTTGCGGAGGTGTGTAAAAACAATAACAATAGGGTAATTATATTAGGTGATTTCAACTTTCCCAACATTAATTGGGATAGACATAGTGTTAAGGGCTTGGATGGAGTGGATTTCTTGAAATGTGTACAGGAGAACTTTTTAGGTCAATATGTAGAGGGTCCAACAAGGGACAGGGCAGTGCTGGACCTAATTCTGGGGAATGAAGCCGGACAGGTGGCTGAGGTGGTGGTGGGTGAGCATTTTAGCGATAGCGACCACAACATGGTAAAGTTTAAGTTTGTCATGGACAAAGAAATAGACAAGTTGCAAAAATATGTTTTGGATTGAGGGAGAGTGGATTTTAGTAAATTAAGGCAGGATCTGGCCAAGGTAGACTGAGAACAGTTACTTGTGGGGAAATCTACAGAGGAACAGTGGGGGGTGTTCAAAAAGGAAATGGGGAGGGTACAGACTCAACGTGTTCCCTCTAGGGTGATAGGAAGGAGTAACAAGCCCAGAGAACCATGGATGACCAGAGATATTCAGGATACGATGAGAAGGAAAAGAGAGGCTTTGAGCAGGTACAAGGGAAGCAAATCAGCGGAGGCATTAGTGGAGTACAGAAAGTGCAGGGTGGAGCTTAAGAAAGCAATTAGGAGAGCAAAGAGGGGATATGAGAAAGCTCTGGCTGATAAAAGTAGGGAAAATCCCAAGATATTCTATAAGTATATCAATTGGAAGAGGATAACCAGGGAAAGAGTAGGGCCCATTAGGGACCAAGGGGGCAATCTATGGGTGGAGCCAGAGGACATCGCTAGAGTGTTGAACGAATACTTCACATCCGTCTTCACCCAAGAGAATGAGGATGAAGGTATGGAACTCGGGGAGGGAGACTGCGAGGTTCTTAAGCAAATTGATATAGGGAGTGACAAGGTATTGGAGGTGTTGGCAGGCTTAAAAGTGGACAAATCTCTAGGCCCAGATGATTTGTGTCCCAGACTGCTGAGGGAGGCAAGGGAGGAGATCGCAGGGGCTCTGACCCAAATTTTTAATTCCTCTCTGGCCACGGGGGTGGTACCAGAGGACTGGAGAACAGCTAATGTGGTTCCACTATTTAAGAAGGGTTGTAGAGATAAGCCAGGGCCAGTGAGTCATTACGTCAGTGGTAGGGAAACTATTGGAGAAAATTCTGAAGGAGAGTATCTATCTCCACTTGGAGAGGCAAGGTTTGATCAGGGATAGGCAGCATGGCTTTGTCAGAGGGATGTCATGCCTAACAAATTTGATTGAATTTTTTGAGGAGGTGACCAGGTGTGTAGATAAGGGTAGTGCAGTTGATGTAGTTTATATGGATTTCAGCAAAGCCTTTGACAAGGTCCCACATGGGAGACTTATAAAGAAGGCAAATGCACATGGGATACAGGGTAATTTGATAAGGTGGATTCAAAATTGGCTTAGTTGTAGGAGACAGAGGGTGATGACAGAAGGATGCTTTAGTGACTGGAAGCCAGTGTCCAGTGGCGTACCACAGGGATCTGTGCTGGGTCCCCTATTATTTGTCATTTATATAAACAACATAGATGACTATGTGGGGGGAGGTTTACTTCCTGAGTGACTCCAGGTTGTGGCTCTGGACCAATCGAGTTGTTTTGCTCCTCCCCCAGGATCATTCGCCTCTGGCCATTGGTGCAGCTGCTACAGTGGCTCACGAGATTGGACACAACTTTGGAATGAAGCATGATGGTCCGGAATGCTGTGTCCAGGCATCGGCCCAACAGGGAGGCTGCATCATGGCAGCAGCAACTGGGTCAGTGCCAAACCCCACAGCCAAACCCCAGACCCCAGACCCCAGACCCCAGACCCCAGACCCCAAACCCCAAACCCTACGCCCAAACCCCAGACCCCAAACCCCAGACCCCAAACCCTACACCCAAACCCCTCACCCAGACCCCACACCCCAAACCCCACACCCCAGACCCAAACCCCACACCCCAGACCCCAGACCCAAACCCCTCACCCAGACCCAAACCCCACACCCCAGACCCCACACCCCAGACTCCAAACCCCAAACCCTACGCCCAAACCCCAGACCCCAAACCCCAGACCCCAAACCCAAACCCCTCACCCAGACCCCACACCCCAAACCCCACACCCCAGACCCAAACCCCACACCCCAGACCCCAGACCCAAACCCCTCACCCAGACCCAAACCCCACACCCAGACCCAAACCCCACACCCCACACCCCAAACCCCACACCCCACACCCCAAACCCCACACCCCACACCCCAAACCCCACACCCCAGACCCAAACCCCACACCCCAGACCCCAAACCCCAGACCCCAAACCCCACACCCCAGACCCAAACCCCACACCCTAAACCCAAACCCCACACCCCAGACCCACACCCCACACCCCAGACCCCAAACCCCAGACCCACACCCCAAACCCACACCTCAGACCCAAATCCCAAACCCCACACCCAGACCCCAGACCCCACACCCCAGACCCCATACCCCAGACCCAAATCCCAAACCCCACACCCCACACCCCACACCCCAGACCCCACACCGCACACCCCACACCCCAAACCTCACACCCACACCCCACGCCCCAAACCTCACCCCTAAACCCCAGACGCCAGACCCCAGACCCCAAACCCCAGACCCCAAACCCCAAACCCCAGACCCCAAACCCCAGACCCCAAACCCCAGACCCCAAACCCCAAACCCCAAACCCCAGACCCCACACCCCACACCCCACACCCCACACCCCACACCCCAAACCCCACACCCCACACCCCAAACCCAAACCCCACACCCCAAACCCCAGACCCACACCCCTCACCCCACACCCCACACCCCAATCCTCCAATCCCCACCAATCCCCACACCCCAATCCTCCAATCCCCACCATCACCAACCCCAACTCTCAATCTTAACCTCAACCCCAAACCCAATCTTGACCCCCAATCTTCCAACCCCCAACCCCACAAACATCAGACCTAACCCCCAACACCAACCGCCACCCCAACCCCCCAATCCCCACCCCACAACCCCCACCATCACCAATCCCCAGCCCCAAACCCCACAAACACCAACCCTAACCCCCAACTCCCAATCATAACCCCCATCCCGCCAACCCCAATACCCAACCCCCAACCCCAATACCCTAACCCCCCAACCCCAAACCCCCCAACCACAAACCCTAACCCCCAACCCCCAATCTTAACCCCAACCCCCAATCTTAACCCCAACCCCCAATCTTAACCCCAACCCCCAATCTTATCCCCAACCCGCAAACTTAACCCCCAACCCCAATCTTAACCCCCAACCCAAACCCTAACCCCCCAAACCCAAATCTTAACCCCCAAACCCCAATTTTAACCCCCAAGCCCCCATCCTAATCCCCAAATCCCCAACCTTAACCCCCAAACGCAACCCCAATTTTAATCCCCAATCCCAAGCCCCAATCTTAACCCCCAACCCCAAACCCCAATCTTAACCCCCAACCCCAAACCCAAATCTTAAACCCAAATCCCAATCTTAACACCCACACCCAATCTTAACCCCCAAGCCCCCATCTTAACCCCCAAATCCCCAACCTTAACCCCCAAACCCAACCCCAATGTTAAACCCCAACCCCAAACACCAATCTTAACCCCAAACCCCAGCACCCAATCTTAACCCCTGACCCCAAACACTAATATTAACCTCCACCCCAATCTTAACCACCAACCACCCATCTTAACCCCCAACTTTAACCCCAAACCCAACCCCCATCTTAACCCCAAACCCCCAACCCGTATCTTAACCCCCAAACCCACATTCTAACCTCCAAATCCAAACCCAACCCCCCATCATAACTCCCAGACCCACAACTAAACCCCAGCCCCAAACCCAAATGTAAACCCAAAACGTAAACTTAAACCCCTAATGTAAAAATCCTGTGTCACTCCCCCCTCACTGTGTCACTTCCCCCCTCACTGTGTCACTCCCCCCTCACTGCCTCACTCCCCCCTCACTGCGCCACTCCCCCCTCACTGCGCCACTCCCCCCTCACTGTGTCACTCCCCCTCACTGCCTCACTCCCCCCTCACTGCGCCACTCCCCCCTCACTGTGTCACTCCCCCCTCACTGTGTCACTCCCCCCTCACTGCCTCACTCCCCCCTCACTGCCTCACTCCCCCCTCACTGTGTCACTCCCCCCTCACTGCCTCACTCCCCCCTCACTGCCTCACTCCCCCGGGTTTAAGGTGGGGGGGGGGGTTTAGGTGTTCCGGGTTTAAGGTGGGGGGGTTTTGGGTGTTCCGGGTTTAAGGTGGGGGGCGTTTTGGGTGTTCCGGGTTTAAGGTGGGGGGGTTTGGGTGTGTGGGGTTTAAAGTGGGGGGGTTTGGGTGTGTGGGGTTTAAAGTGGGGGGGGTTTGGGTGTGCGGGGTTTAAGGTTGGGGGCGGTTTGGGGTTCCGGGTTTAAGGGGGGGCGGGTTTGGGTGTGTGGGGTTTAAGGGGGGGGTTTGGGTGTGTGGGGTTTAAGGGGGGGGGGTTTGGGTGTGCGGGGTTTAAGGGGGGGGTGTTTGGGTGTGTGGGGTTTAAGTTGGGGGCGGTTTGGGGGTTCCGGGTTTAAGGGAGGGGGGGTTTGGGTGTGTGGGGTTTAAGGGGGGGGGTTTGGGTGTGTGGGGTTTAAGGGGGGGGGGTTTGGGTGTGCGGGGTTTAAGGGGGGGGTTTGGGTGTGCGGGGTTTAAGGGGGGGGGTTTGGGTGTGTGGGGTTTAAGGGGGGGGGGGTTTGGGGGTTCCGGGTTTAAGGGGGGGGGTTTGGGTGTGTGGGGTTTAAGGGGGGGGTTTGGGTGTGTGGGGTTTAAGGGAGGGGGGGTTTGGGTGTGTGGGGTTTAAGGGAGGGGGGGTTTGGGTGTGTGGGGTTTAAGGGAGGGGGGGTTTGGGTGTGCGGGGTTTAAGTTGGGGGCGGTTTGGGTGTTCCGGGTTTAAGGGGGGGGTTTGGGGGTTCCGGGTTTAAGGGGGGGTTTGGGGGTTCCGGGTTTAAGGGGGGGGTTTGGGTGTGTGGGGTTTAAGGGAGGGGGGGTTTGGGTGTGTGGGGTTTAAGGGGGGGTTTGGGTGTGCGGGGTTTAAGGTGGGGGGGGTTTGGGTGTGTGGGGTTTAAGGGGGGGGGTTTGGGTGTGTGGGGTTTAAGGGGGGGGGTTTGGGTGTGTGGGGTTTAAGGGGGGGGGGGTTTGGGTGTGTGGGGTTTAAGGGGGGGGTTTGGGTGTGTGGGGTTTAAGGGGGGGGGTTTGGGTGTGTGGGGTTTAAGGGGGGGGGTTTGGGTGTGCGGGGTTTAAGGTGGGGGGGGTTTGGGTGTGTGGGGTTTAAGGGGGGGGGTTTGGGTGTGTGGGGTTTAAGGGGGGGGGTTTGGGTGTGCGGGGTTTAAGGGGGGGGGTTTGGGTGTGCGGGGTTTAAGGGAGGGGGGGTTTGGGTGTGTGGGGTTTAAGGGGGGGGGTTTGGGTGTGCGGGGTTTAAGTTGGGGGGGGTTTGGGGGTTCCGGGTTTAAGGGAGGGGGGGTTTGGGTGTGTGGGGTTTAAGGGAGGGGGGGTTTGGGTGTGTGGGGTTTAAGGGAGGGGGGGTTTGGGTGTGTGGGGTTTAAGGGAGGGGGGGTTTGGGTGTGTGGGGTTTAAGGGGGGGGGTTTGGGTGTGCGGGGTTTAAGTTGGGGGGGTTTGGGGGTTCCGGGTTTAAGGTGGGGGGGGTTTGGGTGTGCGGGGTTTAAGGTGGGGGGGGTTTGGGGGTTCCGGGTTTAAGGGAGGGGGGGTTTGGGTGTGTGGGGTTTAAGTTGGGGGGGTTTGGGGGTTCCGGGTTTAAGGGAGGGGGGGTTTGGGTGTGTGGGGTTTAAGGGGGGGGGGTTTGGGTGTGTGGGGTTTAAGGGGGGGGTTTGGGTGTGCGGGGTTTAAGGGGGGGGTTTGGGTGTGTGGGGTTTAAGGGAGGGGGGGTTTGGGTGTGTGGGGTTTAAGGGGGGGGGTTTGGGTGTGTGGGGTTTAAGGGAGGGGGGGTTTGGGGGTTCCGGGTTTAAGGGGGGGGGTTTGGGTGTGTGGGGTTTAAGGGGGGGGGGGGGGTTTGGGGGTTCCGGGTTTAAGGGGGGGGGGTTTGGGTGTGTGGGGTTTAAGTTGGGGGGGGTTTGGGGGTTCCGGGGTTAAGGGAGGGGGGGTTTGGGTGTGTGGGGTTTAAGTTGGGGGGGGTTTGGGGGTTCCGGGTTTAAGGGGGGTGGTTTGGGTGTGTGGGGTTTAAGGGGGGGGGGGGGGGGGTTTGGGGGTTCCGGGTTTAAGGGGGGGGTTTGGGTGTGTGGGGTTTAAGTTGGGGGGGGGTTTGGGGGTTCCGGGTTTAAGGGAGGGGGGGTTTGGGTGTGCGGGGTTTAAGGGGGGGGGTTTGGGTGTGTGGGGTTTAAGGTGGGGGGGTTTGGGTGTGTGGGGTTTAAGGTGGGGGGTTTGGGTGTGTGGGGTTTAAGTTGGGGGGGGTTTGGGGGTTCCGGGTTTAAGGGAGGGGGGTTTGGGTGTGTGGGGTTTAAGTTGGGGGGGGTTTGGGGGTTCCGGGTTTAAGGGGGGTGGTTTGGGTGTGTGGGGTTTAAGGGGGGGGGGGGGGTTTGGGGGTTCCGGGTTTAGGGGGGGGGTTTGGGTGTGTGGGGTTTAAGGGAGGGGGGTTTGGGTGTGCGGGGTTTAAGGGGGGGGGTTTGGGTGTGTGGGGTTTAAGGTGGGGGGGTTTGGGTGTGTGGGGTTTAAGGTTGGGGGGGGTTTGGGTGTGCGGGGTTTAAGGGGGGGGGTTTGGGTGTGTGGGGTTTAAGGTGGGGGGGTTTGGGGGTTCCGGGCTGTAATCCTCCTCCTTGTTTTGCAGACACCCTTTTCCCCGCGTGTTCAGCTCCTGTAGCCGGGCCGAGCTGGGGAGATATTTGCGGAAGGGAGGGGGCGTGTGTCTGTATAACATGCCGGACATGAAGAAACTCTACGGAGCCCATCGCTGTGGGAATGGATATGTGGAGGATGGAGAGGAATGTGACTGTGGGAATGTGGAGGTGAGAAGCTTTATTCCCGATGGGAATCAGCTCCTGCCAACTGCAGGAGGCAGCTTGGCCCAAACTCCCAGTCTTTACCCTCCAGCCGCGGGAGTCAGGATGGGGGGTGTGGGAGGCTGGACCTTTCTGGGAGATTTGCACTTGGCTGACACGTTCCAGGAGGTGTTTAGGCCCCAGTGACAGGGAGCTGGGGGTGGTAGGGAGTGGGTGGCAGTAACAGGGCAGGTCAGTGCGGTGCTGAATAGCAGCCGGGCTGACAGCAGATTGGGAGCCCGGGTTAGACCTCACCCACAGCCCCACGGGGAACACGACTGGACAGGCACAGCCACAGTGTGGACCTGGAGATCTCACTGGGCCACTAACCCCGAGGCCCGGGCCCGCCCCGAGACCCGGGCTAATGCTCTGGGGACCCAGGGAGCTTCACGGGAACATCATTAAACCAAGTGTGACCGGCCCTGAGTCACCAGGAGCTACAGGGGCAGCTCATCACACAGGGAGGCTTGAGGGAGCCTCTTAATGGATGGAAGTGATGTGTACGAGGGAGGTGGAGGGGGAGGGGATTCCTGAGAGTGGGTCCCAGGCAGCTGAAGGCACGGCCACCAATGGTGGAGCCATTCCAATTGGGAGTGTCCAAGCGGCCAGAATGAGAGGAGTGCAGGTATCTGGGAGGGTTGTGAGGCTGGAGGAGATCACAGGGATAGGGAGGGGCGAGGGCGAGGGCCATGGAGGGATTGGGAAAGAAGGTGAGTATTTTCAAATCAAGATGTTGCTTGGCTGGGAGCCAGTGGAGGTCAGTGAGCTCAGGGCGATAGGGAGACCGGATTTACTGAGAGTAAAGACACAGGCTGCACAGTTTTGGATGAGCTGATGTTTCCCGAGGGTTGGATGTGGGAGAGCAGCCAGGAGAGTGCTGGAATAGTCAGGGCTGGAGGGTACAAAGGTGTGGGGAAGGGTTTCAGCAGCACAGGATCTGGGTCACAGAGGCAATCGAGCGATGTGATGGAGGTGGAAATATTGGCCATAGTGACGGCGCTAATATCAGGTCAGGAGCTCATCTCAGAACCAAATATTTCGCAAGGTGGTGAGCGGGTGGATTTTGTGTCAGTCGTTGTCAGGGAGAGAGATGGAGCTCGGAGAAAGGGGGTACAGTATGTCGCAGGGACAGAGACAGTGACCTCGGACTTCCCAATATTAAACTGCTGGGGATTTCTGCTTCCTGGAGACTGGGAGGGGGCGGAGGGGGGGACTGGGGGAAAGCTGCAGATAGAGGAAGGTGGCTGTGTGGACAGAATGTGGATTGTGCTTTACACACAGGGAGCCTGCTTACTAATGTGTCTGCCTGATATGTTGCAGGAGTGTGCTAACCCATGTTGTAACGCCAATAACTGTACACTGAACCCCGGAGCTGAGTGTGCGCATGGAGTTTGCTGCAGGAACTGTAAGGTAGGAGCATCCATTACTGCACCGTCAAACCACCATAACCTGACAGCAAAAACAGCGACAATACTGCCAGCGGGGCAGCGGGGGAGGGGAGTGAGGGTGGGGGTGGGGGGAGTGAGGGTGGGGGGAGTGGAGTGAGGGCGGGGGGAGTGGAGTGAGGGCGGGGGGAGTGGAGTGAGGGCGGGGGGAGTGGAGTGAGGGCGGGGGGAGTGGAGTGAGGGCGGGGGGAGTGGAGTGAGGGCGGGGGGAGTGGAGTGAGGGCGGGGGGAGTGGAGTGAGGGCGGGGGGAGTGGAGTGAGGGCGGGGGGAGTGGAGTGAGGGCGGGGGAAGTGGAGTGAGGGCGGGGGGAGTGGAGTGAGGGCGGGGGGAGTGGAGTGAGGGCGGGGGGAGTGGAGTTAGGGCGGGGGGAGTGAGGGAGGCGGGAGTGAGGGAGGCGGGAGTGAGGGAGGGGGAGTGAGGGAGGGGGGAGTGGAGCGAGGGTGGAGTGGAGCGAGGGTGGGGGGAGTGGAGCGAGGGTGGGGGGAGTGGAGCGAGGGTGGGGGGAGTGGAGCGAGGGTGGGGGGAGTGGAGCGAGGGTGGGGGGAGTGGAGCGAGGGTGGAGGGAGTGGAGCGAGGGTGGGGGGAGTGGAGCGAGGGTGGAGGGAGTGGAGCGAGGGAGGGGGAGGAGCGAGGGTGGGAATGGGGGGAGAAGTGTTGGGGTGGGGGACAGAGGGGGTGGGGAGAGAACGTGGGCAGGGGGTGAGGGTGTGGAGGGGGGTGAGGGTGGGGAGAGGGGGTATGTGAGTGAGAGGAGAGTGGGGAAGGGGCTGAATGTGAACATACACAGTAGGAGCAGGAGTCGGTCACTCAGCCCTCAAACCTGCTCCACCATTCAATAAGATCATGGCTGATCTGAATGTAACCTCAACCTCACATTCCCGCCCACCCCCGATAACCCATCACCCCCGATAACCCGTCGCCCCCAATAACCCATCACCCCCGATAACCCATCGCCCCCGATAACCCATCGCCCCCGATAACCCATCACCCCCAATAACCCATCACCCCCGATAACCCATCACCCCCGATAACCCATCACCCCCGATAACCCATCGCCCCCGATAACCCGTCACCCCCAATAACCCATCACCCCCGATAACCCGTCGTCCCCGATAACCCGTCGCCCCCGATAACCCATCACCCCCAATAACCCATCACCCCCGATAACCCGTCGCCCCCGATAACCCGTCGCCCCCGATAACCCGTCGCCCCCGATAACCCGTCGCCCCCGATAACCCGTCGCCCCCGATAACCCGTCGCCCCCGATAACCCGTCGCCCCCGATAACCCGTCGCCCCCGATAACCCGTCGCCCCCGATAACCCGTCGCCCCCGATAACCCGTCGCCCCCGATAACCCGTCGCCCCCGATAACCCGTCGCCCCCGATAACCCGTCGCCCCCGATAACCCATCGCCCCCGATAACCCATCGCCCCCGATAACCCATCGCCCCCGATAACCCATCGCCCCCAATAACCCATCGCCCCCAATAACCCGTCACCGGGATGGTGGGGGGGTGGGTGCGATCACCTCATTAACATGTTTAAAACAGAGGCGGAGTCAATGTGGGGCAGGAACTGGGGGTGGGGGCGCGCGGGGACTGTTTAGAGCAGGGACTGGTGGGCGTGGTCACTGTGTGGCAGTGGGGTTGCGGTCAGTGGGTGCAGAGCCAGTGGGGGTGGGGTCAGTGGGTGTGGTCAGTGGCTGAGGGGTCAGTGGGTGCAGGGTGAGTGGGGGCGGGGTCACAGGGTGCGGGGTGAGTGGCTGAGGGGTGAGTGGGGGGTGGGGTCAGTGGGGGGTGGGGTCAGTGGGGGCGGGGACAGTGGGGGCGGGGTCAGTGGGGGGGGCTAGTGGGGGGGTCAGGGGAGGTGGGGTCAGTGGGGGGCGGGGTCAGTGGCTGAGGGGTCAGTGGGGGCGGGGTCAGTGGGAGGGGCTAGTGGGGGGGTCAGTGGGGGCGGGGTCAGGGGAGGCGGGGTCAGTGGGGGCGGGGTTGGTGGGGTCGGGGTCAGTGGGGGCGGGGTCAGGGGAGGTGGGGGGCGGGGTCAGTGGCTGAGGGGTCAGTGAGGGCGGGGTCAGTGGCTGAGGGGTCAGTGGGGGCGGGGTCAGTGGCTGAGGGGTCAGCGGGTGCGGGGTCAATGGGTGCAAGGTGAGTAGACTAAAAAGCAAGACCTCTCGGGTTGTAATCTCTGGATTACTCCCAGTGCCACGCGCTAGCGAGCTCAGAAATAGGAGAATAGCACAGATCAACACGTGGCTTAAGAGTTGGTGCAGGAGGGAGGGTTTTAGATTCCTGGATCACTGGGACCGTTTCTGGGGAAGGTGGGACCTGTACAAGCGGGACGGTCTACATCTGAACCAGAGCGGGACTAACATCCTTGTGGGCAGGTTTGCTAGTGCTGTTGGGAGGAGTTTAAACTAATTCGGCAAGGGGAGGGGACACAGAATGTTAGCAGAATCGGGACACATCATAATACAGTAAAACAATCAAGTCAGAGGGAGTACAGCTGTATTAAGCTTCAAGGGTGTAAGGCAAGGCTGGATGGCCTCTACTTTAATACCAGGAATATTACAGGTAAAACGGATGAGTTAAGGGTGAGGATCGACACGTGGAATTGTGATATAGTAGCCTTCACTGAGACCTGGTTGAGGGAAGGGCAGGATTGGCAGCTCAACATTCCGGGATATAGAATCTTCAGGCGAGACAGGGGAGGGGGTAAAAGAGGAGGAGGAATTGCATTATTAGTTAAGGAGTCAGTTACTGCAGTAAGGAGAGATGATATCTTGGAGGGGGCATCGAATGAAGCTTTGTGGGTAGAGCTTAGGAATAAAAAAGGGGCAGCCACATTGTTAGGTGTTTATTATAAACCCCCAGATAGTCAGCGGGAAATTGAGCAGCAAATATGTGCATAATTTGCGGAGGTGTGTAAAAACAATAACAATAGGGTAATTATATTAGGTGATTTCAACTTTCCCAACATTAATTGGGATAGACATAGTGTTAAGGGCTTGGATGGAGTGGATTTCTTGAAAAGTGTAGAGGAGAACTTTTTAGGTCAATATGTAGAGGGTCCAACAAGGGACGGTGCAGTGCTGGACCTAATTCTGGGGAATGAAGCCGGACAGGTGGCTGAGGTGGTGGTGGATGAGCATTTTAGGGATAGCGACCACAACATGGTAAAGTTTAAGTTTGTTATGGACAAAGAAATCGACAAGTTGCAAAAAAATGTTTTGGATTAGGGGAGAGTGGATTTTAGTAAAATAAGGCAGGATCTGCCCAAGGTAGACTGGGAACAGTTACTTGTGGGGAAATCTACAGAGGAGCAGTGGGGGGTGTTCAAAAAGGAAATGGGGAGGGTACAGACTCAACATGTTCCCTCTAGGGTGATAGGAAGGAGTAACAAGCTCAGAGAACCATGGATGACCAGAGATATTCAGGATACGATGAGAAGGAAAAGAGAGGCTTTTAGCAGGTACAAGGGAAGCAAATCAGCGGAGGCATTAGTGAAGTACAGAAAGTGCAGGGTGGAGCTTAAGAAAGCAATTAGGAGAGCAAAGAGGGGATATGAGAAAGCTCTGGCTGGTAAAAGTAGGGAAAATCCCAAGATATTCTATAAGTCTATCAATGGGAAGAGGATAACCAGGGAAAGAGTAGGGCCCATAAGGGACCAAGGGGGCAATCTATGGGTGGAGCCAGAGGACATCACTAGAGTGTTGAACGAATACTTCACATCCGTCTTCACCCAAGAGAATGAGGATGAAGGTATGGAACTCGGGGAGAGAGACTGCGAGGTTCTTGAGCAAATTGATATAGGGAGTGACAAGGTATTGGAGGTGTTGGCAGGCTTAAAAGTGGACAAATCTCCAGATGATTTGTGTCCCAGGCTGCTGAGAGAGGCAAGGGAGGAGATCGCAGGGGCTCTGACCCAAATTTTTAATTCCTCTCTGGCTACGGAGGAGGTACCAGAGGACTGGAGAAGGGTGCCACTGACTTGGTACCCTCACTCGTCCTCCCTTTAGTATGCTTCTTCTTCCTAGGGATGAATTTTTGCTGTGTCCCCCAAATTACTCCCAGAAACTCCTGCCATTGCTGTTCCACTGTCTTTCCTGCTAGACTCATCTCCCAGTCAATTCTGGCCAGCTCCTCCCTCATGCCTCTGTAGTTGCCTTTATTCAACTGTAATACCGTTACATCTGATTCCAGCTTTTTCCTCTCAAATTGCAGGATAAATTCTATCATATTATGGTCACTTCCTCCTAAAGGTTCCTTCACCTTAAGTTCCCTTATCAAATCTGCCTCATTACACATCACTAAATCTAGAATTGCCTGTTCCCTAGTGGGCTCCACCACAAGCTGCTCCAAAAAGCCATCTCGTAGACATTCCACAAATTCCTTTTCTTGGGATCCACTGACAACCTGATTTTCCCAGTCTACCTGCATATTGAAATCCCCCATGATCACTGTAACCTTGCCTTTCTTACACGCCTTTTCTATCTCCTGGTGTATCTTGTGCCCCACATCCTGACTACTGTTCGGAGGCCTGTACATAACTCCCATTATGGTTTTTTGACCTTTGCGGTTCCTCAACTCTACCCACACAGATTCTACATCATCTGACCCTACGTCATTTCTTGCTATCGATTTAATTTCATTTCTTACTAACAAAGTATCCCCACCCCCTCTGCCAACCTGCCTATCTTTTCGATAGGATGTATATCCTTGGATATTTAGCTCCCAGTCCTGATCCCCTTGCAGCCATGTTGATGGTACTAGGAAGTTCTGAGGAACAAAGGGACCTTGGCGCATGTGTCCATAGATCTCTGAAGGCGGAGGGGCATGTTAGTGGGGTGGTGAGAAAGGCATATGGGACACTTGCCTTTATCAATCGAGGCATAGATTACAAAAGTAGGGAGGTCATGTTGGAGTTGTATAGAACTTTGGTGAGGCCACAGCTGGAGTACTGTGTGCTGTTCTGGTCGCCACATTATAGGAAGGATGTGATTGCACTGGAGGGGGTGCAGAGGAGATTCACCAGGATGTTGCCTGGGATGAAACATTTAAGTTATGAAGAGAGGTTGGATAGACTTGGGTTGTTTTCACTGGAGCAGAGAAGACTGAGGGGCGACCTGATCGAGGTGTACAAGATTATGAGGGGCATGGACAGGGTGGATAGGGAGCAGCTGTTCCCCTTAGTTGAAGGGTCAGTCATGATCAGTCATGACTGATCTTCTTGTGTTTCGATTTCCACATTCCCATCTAACCCCGATAACCTTTGATTCCCTTGCCTAACAAGAATCTCTCTACCTCTGCCGTAAAAATATTCAATGTCCCCGTCTCCACCACCTTCTGAGGCAGAGAGTTCCAAAGTCGCACAACCCTCTGAGAGAAAAAAATTCCCCTCATCTCTGTCCTAAAAGGGCGACCCCTAATTTTAAAACACTGCCCCCTAGTTCTGGACTCACCCACAAGAGGAAACATCCTTTCCACATCCACCTTGTCAAGGCCGCTCAGGATCTTGTACACTTCAATCAAATCACCCCTCACTCTTCTAAACTCCAGTGGAAACAAGCCCAGTCTGTCCAACCTTTCCACATAAGACAACCCACTCATTCCAGGTATCAATCTAGTAAACCTCCTCTGAACCGTCTCCAATGCATTTACATCCTTCCTTGAATAAGGAGACCAAAACTGCACACAGTATTCGAGGTGCGGTCTCACCAATGCCCTGTATAACTGAAGCATAACATCCTTACTTTTATTTTCAATTCCTCTCAGAATAAAGGATAGCATTCCATTAACCTTCTTAATTACTTGCTGTACCCACATACTAACTTCTTGTGACTCATGTACTAGAACACCTAGACCCCTCTGCACCTCAGAATTATGCAACCGTTCTCCATAATTATATTTCTACTTCTCTTTAGCTCTGGAGAAGGTTTGTACAGACTCGAAATGTTAACTCTGTTTCTCTCATTGTAGATGACACAAAAATAGGTGGGAAGGCAAGTGGTGAGGATGATACAAGGA
This sequence comes from Cetorhinus maximus, assembly GCF_964194155.1. NCBI lineage: Eukaryota > Metazoa > Chordata > Chondrichthyes > Lamniformes > Cetorhinidae > Cetorhinus > Cetorhinus maximus. Next base: position 85,100 of record NW_027597241.1, read on the forward strand.
GTCTACAGAGGGATATAGACAGGTTAAGTGAGTGGGCAAAAATGTGACAGATGGAATATAATGTGGGAAAATGTGAGGTTCTGCACTTTGGCAGGAAGAATAGAGGAGCTGAATATTATTTAAATGGAGAAAAACTGCAGAAAGCTGCAGCACAGAGGGATTTGGGGGTCTTTGTGCATGAATCCCAAAAAGCTAACATACAAGTTCAGCAGGTAATAGGGAAGGCAAATGGAATATTGGCCTTTATTTCAAAGGGAATGGAGTATAAAAATAGGGAAGTCTTGCTAAAACTATATAAGGCACTAGTTAGACCACACCTAGAATATTGTGAACAGTTTTGGTCCCCTTATCTAAGGAAAGATATACTGGCATTGGAGGCAGTCCAGAGAAGGTTCACTAGGTTGATCCCGGGTATGGAGGGATTTTCTTATGAGGAGAGGTTGAGTAGGTTGGGCCTGTACTCATTGGAGTTTAGAAGAATGAGAGGCGACCTTATTGAAACATATAAGATTCTTAGGGGGCTTGACAGGGTAGATGCTGAGAGGTTGTTACCCCTTGTGGGAGAGTCTAGGACCAGAGGGCATAATCTCAGAGTAAGGGGACACCCATTTAAAACAGAGATGAGGAGGAATTTCTTCTCTCAGAGGGTAGTCAATCTGTGGAATTCTTTACCGCAGAGGGCTGTAGAGACTGGGTCATTAAGTATATTCAAGGCTGAGATAGACAGATTTTTAATTAGTAAGGGAATCAAGGGTTATGGGGAAAAGGCAGGAAAGTGGAGTTGAGGATTATTACATCAGCCATGATCTCATTGAGTGGCGGAGAAGACTCGATGGGCCGAATGGCCTTCTTCTGCTCCTATGTCTTTTGGTCTTATCCCAAAATGCAGATCCATTCTAGTTTCTGTGACCTTGATAGTGGATCTGATCCAGTTTGTGTAGCCTCGATAGTGGATCTGGTCCAGTTTGTGTGACCTCGATAGGATCTGATCTGGACTGTGTGATTGTGATAGGATCAGATCCGGACCCTGTGATCTCGATAGTGAATCTAACCCAGTTTGTGTGACCATCATATTGGATTTGATTCAAACTGTGTGATCTCGATAGTGGATCTGATCTAGTTTCTGTGATCCCAATAATGGATTTGCTCTGAGCTGTTTGATTACAAAAGCAAATCTGATCCATTTTGTGTGATCCTGATACCCAATCTGATCCGGACGGTGTGATCTGATCCGGACGGTGTGATCTGATCCGGACGGTGTGATCTGATCCGGACGGGGTGATCTGATCCGGACGGGGTGATCTGATCCGGACGGGGTGATCTGATCCGGACCGGGTGATCTGATCCGGACCGGGTGATCTGATCCGGACCGGGTGATCTGATCCGGGTGATCTGAATAGCTCTGTGATGTTTTGTCTTTCTGAATTGAAGAGGTTGTTGCCTGGATGTGTTCTTATCAAAGGGACTGTATGACTATGTAGTGACTTCTCTCTTCCGCAGTTAAAGATGGCTGGGACTGTGTGTCGGAAAGCTGCTGGGTCCTGTGACCTGCCCGAATATTGTACGGGGGTCTCTGCATACTGTCCCGTTAATGTTTACCACCTGGATGGATCGAGCTGTGAGAATGGTAGGGCATATTGTTACACTGGGATGTGTCTGTCTCACCATCAGCAGTGTGAACAACTCTGGGAATCAGGTAATAACACTCAAAAATAGAGTAAATACCACAGCATCTCATTGTGGGTCAGTGGGGGTCAGTGTCTCAGTGTCTCAGTGCGGGTCAGTGTCTCAGTGCAGGTCAGTGCGGGTCAGTGCGGGTCAGTGCGGGTCAGTGCGGGTCAGTGCGGGTCAGTGTGGGTCAGTGCGGGTCAGTGTCTCAGTGCAGGTCAGTGCGGGTCAGTGTCTCAGTGCGGGTCAGTGTCTCAGTGCAGGTCAGTGTGGGTCAGTGTGGGTCAGTGCGGGTCAGTGTCTCAGTGCGGGTCAGTGTCTCAGTGCGGGTCAGTGTCCCAGTGCGGGTCAGTGTGGGTCAGTGTCTCAGTGCGGGTCAGTGTGGGTCAGTGTCTCAGTGTGGGTCAGTGCGGGTCAGTGTCTCAGTGCTGGTCAGTGTCCCAGTGCGGGTCAGTGTCTCAGTGCGGGTCAGTGCGGGTCAGTGTCTCAGTGCGGGTCAGTGTCTCAGTGCGGGTCAGTATCTCAGTGCGGGTCAGTGTCTCAGTGCGGGTCAGTGTGGGTCAGTGCGGGTCAGTGTCCCAGTGCGGGTCAGTGTCCCAGTGCGGGTCAGTGTCCCAGTGCGGGTCAGTGCGGGTCAGTGTCCCAGTGTGGGTCAGTGCGGGTCAGTGTCTCAGTGTGGGTCAGTGCGGGTCAGTGTCTCAGTGCTGGTCAGTGTCCCAGTGCGGGTCAGTGTCTCAGTGCGGGTCAGTGCGGGTCAGTGTCTCAGTGCGGGTCAGTGTCTCAGTGCGGGTCAGTATCTCAGTGCGGGTCAGTGTCTCAGTGCGGGTCAGTGTGGGTCAGTGCGGGTCAGTGTCCCAGTGCGGGTCAGTGTCCCAGTGCGGGTCAGTGTCCCAGTGCGGGTCAGTGTCCCAGTGCGGGTCAGTGCGGGTCAGTGTCTCAGTGCGGGTCAGTGTCTCAGTGCGGGTCAGTGTCTCAGTGCGGGTCAGTGTCTCAGTGGGGGTCAGTGTCTCAGTGCGGGTCAGTGTCTCAGTGCGGGTCAGTGCGGGTCAGTGTCTCAGTGCGGGTCAGTGTCTCAGTGCGGGTCAGTGGGGGTCAGTGTCTCAGTGTAGGTCAGTGTCTCAGTGTGGGTCAGTGTCCCAGTGCGGGTCAGTGGGGGTCAGTGTCTCAGTGCAGGTCAGTGTCTCAGTGCGGGTCAGTGTGGGTCAGTGTCTCAGTGTGGGTCAGTGTCTCAGTGCGGGTCAGTGTCCCAGTGCGGGTCAGTGCGGGTCAGTGTCTCAGTGCGGGTCAGTGTCTCAGTGCGGGTCAGTGCCTCAGTGCGGGTCAGTGCCTCAGTGCGGGTCAGTGGGGGTCAGTGGGGGTCAGTGCGGGTCAGTGCGGGTCAGTGTCCCAGTGCGGGTCAGTGTCCCAGTGCGGGTCAGTGCGGGTCAGTGTCCCAGTGCGGGTCAGTGTGGGTCAGTGTCTCAGTGCGGGTCAGTGTCCCAGTGCGGGTCAGTGCGGGTCAGTGTCTCAGTGCGGGTCAGTGTCTCAGTGCGGGTCAGTGTCCCAGTGCGGGTCAGTGCGGGTCAGTGTCTCAGTGTGGGTCAGTGTCTCAGTGCGGGTCAGTGTCTCAGTGCGGGTCAGTGCGGGTCAGTGCGGGTCAGTGTCTCAGTGCGGGTCAGTGTCTCAGTGCGGGTCAGTGGGGGTCAGTGCGGGTCAGTGGGGGTCAGTGCGGGTCAGTGTCTCAGTGCGGGTCAGTGTCTCAGTGCGGGTCAGTGCCTCAGTGCGGGTCAGTGCGGGTCAGTGTCTCAGTGCGGGTCAGTGTCTCAGTGCGGGTCAGTGCGGGTCAGTGTCCCAGTGCGGGTCAGTGTCCCAGTGCGGGTCAGTGTCTCAGTGCGGGTCAGTGTCTCAGTGTGGGTCAGTGGGGGTCAGTGTCTCAGTTTGGGTCAGTGCGGGTCAGTGTCTCAGTGCGGGTCAGTGTCTCAGTGCGGGTCAGTGTGGGTCAGTGGGGGTCAGTGTCTCAGTGGGGGTCAGTGTCTCAGTGGGGGTCAGTGTCTCAGTGCGGGTCAGTGTCTCAGTGGGGGTCAGTGTCTCAGTGGGGGTCAGTGTCTCAGTGCGGGTCAGTGTCCCAGTGCGGGTCAGTGTCCCAGTGCGGGTCAGTGTCCCAGTGCGGGTCAGTGTCTCAGTGCGGGTCAGTGTCTCCGTGGGGGTCAGTGTCTCAGTGGGGGTCAGTGTCTCAGTGCGGGTCAGTGTCTCAGTGCGGGTCAGTGCGGGTCAGTGTCTCAGTGCGGGTCAGTGTCTCAGTGCGGGTCAGTGTGGGTCAGTGTCTCAGTGGGGGTCAGTGTCTCAGTGCGGGTCAGTGTCTCAGTGCGGGTCAGTGTGGGTCAGTGTCTCAGTGTGGGTCAGTGTCTCAGTGCGGGTCAGTGTCTCAGTGCGGGTCAGTGTCTCAGTGCGGGTCAGTGCGGGTCAGTGTCTCAGTGCGGGTCAGTGTCTCAGTGCGGGTCAGTGTCTCAGTGCGGGTCAGTGTGGGTCAGTGTCTCAGTGTGGGTCAGTGTCTCAGTGCGGGTCAGTGTCTCAGTGCGGGTCAGTGCGGGTCAGTGTCTCAGTGCGGGTCAGTGTCTCAGTGCGGGTCAGTGTCTCAGTGCGGGTCAGTGTGGGTCAGTGTCTCAGTGCGGGTCAGTGTCTCAGTGCGGGTCAGTGCGGGTCAGTGTCTCAGTGCAGGTCAGTGTCTCAGTGCGGGTCAGTGTCTCAGTGCAGGTCAGTGTCTCAGTGCGGGTCAGTGTCTCAGTGCGGGTCAGTGCGGGTCAGTGTCTCAGTGGGGGTCAGTGTCTCAGTGCGGGTCAGTGCGGGTCAGTGTCTCAGTGCGGGTCAGTGTCTCAGTGCGGGTCAGTGTCTCAGTGCGGGTCAGTGTCGCAGTGCGGGTCAGTGCGGGTCAGTGTCTCAGTGCAGGTCAGTGTCTCAGTGCGGGTCAGTGTCTCAGTGCGGGTCAGTGTCTCAGTGCGGGTCAGTGTCTCAGTGCGGGTCAGTGTCTCAGTGCGGGTCAGTGTGGGTCAGTGTCTCAGTGCGGGTCAGTGTCTCAGTGCGGGTCAGTGTCTCAGTGCGGGTCAGTGTCTCAGTGCGGGTCAGTGCGGGTCAGTGTCTCAGTGCGGGTCAGTGTCTCAGTGCGGGTCAGTGTCTCAGTGCGGGTCAGTGTCTCAGTGCGGGTCAGTGTGGGTCAGTGTCTCAGTGCGGGTCAGTGTCTCAGTGCGGGTCAGTGTGGGTCAGTGTCTCAGTGCGGGTCAGTGCCTCAGTGCGGGTCAGTGTCTCAGTGCGGGTCAGTGTGGGTCAGTGTCTCAGTGCGGGTCAGTGTCTCAGTGCGGGTCAGTGTCTCAGTGCGGGTCAGTGTGGGTCAGTGTCTCAGTGCGGGTCAGTGTCTCAGTGTGGGTCAGTGCGGGTCAGTGTCTCAGTGCGGGTCAGTGGGGGTCAGTGTCTCAGTGGGGGTCAGTGTCTCAGTGCAGGTCAGTGTGGGTCAGTGCGGGTCAGTGTCCCAGTGCGGGTCAGTGTCCCAGTGCGGGTCAGTGTCTCAGTGCGGGTCAGTGTCTCAGTGCGGGTCAGTGTCTCAGTGCGGGTCAGTGTGGGTCAGTGTCTCAGTGTGGGTCAGTGTCTCAGTGTGGGTCAGTGTCTCAGTGCGGGTCAGTGTCTCAGTGCGGGTCAGTGTCTCAGTGCGGGTCAGTGTCTCAGTGCGGGTCAGTGTGGGTCAGTGTCTCAGTGCGGGTCAGTGCCTCAGTGCGGGTCAGTGTCTCAGTGCGGGTCAGTGTGGGTCAGTGTCTCAGTGCGGGTCAGTGTCTCAGTGCGGGTCAGTGTCTCAGTGCGGGTCAGTGTGGGTCAGTGTCTCAGTGCGGGTCAGTGTCTCAGTGTGGGTCAGTGCGGGTCAGTGTCTCAGTGCGGGTCAGTGTGGGTCAGTGTCTCAGTGGGGGTCAGTGTCTCAGTGCAGGTCAGTGTGGGTCAGTGCGGGTCAGTGTCCCAGTGCGGGTCAGTGTCCCAGTGCGGGTCAGTGTCCCAGTGCGGGTCAGTGTCTCAGTGCGGGTCAGTGTCTCAGTGCGGGTCAGTGTCTCAGTGCGGGTCAGTGTGGGTCAGTGTCCCAGTGTGGGTCAGTGTCTCAGTGCGGGTCAGTGTCTCAGTGCGGGTCAGTGTGGGTCAGTGTCTCAGTGCGGGTCAGTGTCCCAGTGCGGGTCAGTGTCCCAGTGCGGGTCAGTGTCTCAGTGCGGGTCAGGGTGGGTCAGTGCGGGTCCGTGTCCCAGTGCGGGTCAGTGTCCCAGTGCGGGTCAGTGTCCCAGTGGGGGTCAGTGCGGGTCAGTGTCCCAGTGCGGGTCAGTGTCCCAGTGCGGGTCAGTGTCCCAGTGGGGGTCAGTGCCCCAGTGCGGGTCAGTGTCCCAGTGGGGGTCAGTGCGGGTCAGTGTCCCAGTGCGGGTCAGTGTCCCAGTGCGGGTCAGTGTCCCAGTGGGGGTCAGTGCGGGTCAGTGTCCCAGTGCGGGTCAGTGTCCCAGTGCGGGTCAGTGCGGGTCAGTGTCCAGTGCGGGTCAGTGTCTCAATGCGGGTCAGTGTCTCAATGCGGGTCAGTGTCCAGTGCGGGTCAGTGTCTCAATGCGGGTCAGTGTCTCAATGCGGGTCAGTGTCCAGTGCGGGTCAGTGTCTCAATGCGGGTCAGTGTCTCAATGCGGGTCAGTGTCTCAGTGCGCGTCAGTGTCTCAGTGCGGGTCAGTTTGGGTCAGTGTCTCAGTGGGGGTCAGTGGGGGTCAGTGGGGGTCAGTGCGGGTCAGTGCGGGTCAGTGTCTCAGTGCGGGTCAGTGGGGGTCAGTGCGGGTCAGTGCGGGTCAGTGTCTCAATGCGGGTCAGTGTCTCAGTGCGCGTCAGTGTCTCAGTGCGGGTCAGTGGGGGTCAGTGGGGGTCAGTGCGGGTCAGTGGGGGTCAGTGCGGGTCAGTGCGGGTCAGTGCGGGTCAGTGCGGGTCAGTGCGGGTCAGTGGGGGTCAGTGCGGGTCAGTGGGGGTCAGTGCGGGTCAGTGCGGGTCAGTGTCTGTCCATGGGAATGTATTAGAATGAGTGAAGAAGAGATTAATCTTTTTGACCTGTGCCTTTGAACTGAATTTTGTTGCATGTTTTAATCTCTTTTCCCTGAGGCTGTCGAGATCTTTGTAAGTGTGAGTTTTGCGATTATTTTAGGTGCGAGACCAGCTCCTCGAGCCTGCTTTGAGGGGGTGAATGCTGCTGGCAATGAATATGGCAACTGTGGGAGGAATAGTGAAGGAAACTTCGTCAAATGTCACC
>NW_027597242.1:0-91935 GCF_964194155.1 Cetorhinus maximus
CCCTTACACATACCTCCACAATTGCAGCATTCTCCCCCGTTACACCCTCCTCCCCTGTACCCTCTCCCCCCTCTCAACCTCACCCCCCCAGAACCTTCATCCTCTCCCACTCCCAACCTCACACACCCAACACCTTTGTCACCACCTCCTCCCCCCACAAACCTCACCACCCCCGACACTATCGCCCCCATTCCCAACCTCACCCTCCCCACCCCACCCCCGTACACCTTCCTCTGACACTCACAGCTGGAATTTTCTCTCCACCCCCCCTTTACTGACCACCCATAGCAGCCCATGGCCAAGACCGTGCTGTTCCGAACCAAGTCCTTCCGTGAGCTGCTTGGCGGCGGAGCCACGTCCGTGAGAATCCACCCAGCGTGTGCTGCACGTGTTCCCCCAGGAGCCGATGGCTGTAAGGCTCCAGCACCCTCACCTCCTCAGATGTCAGCGACCTGAACAAGGCCCTAAAGGTGAGTCCCGTTGCTTCTGCACTTCGCACGTGTCTGGACGCGTTCCGGCCTGGCATGTTTTCCGACCTGCGGAAGGGTAAATCAGGCATGGGAGGCGATTCTAGCCAGGCCTTACTTTGCCTCCCATTACCAGGATGCAAATCTGGTCCACGACGGCCTCCAGCAGGGTTCACGTTCCACCATGGCAGACACCATCGGATGATTCCACTGTGGTTTCACGCCGGCATGGAACAAGTTTCTGCCCCTCGTGCCAAATTGACCCCCCCTCCCCCGCCCCCCGTCTGCCATGACGCCTGCCACCACCAAAACCGGATCATTCCGCCCATAATCTTTTTAATTTTTTTGAACTGCATCTTTGATCATTTAAACCCTTCATCCTATTAATTATTGGCCGCACTTTCCATCCAACATTAACATACTTCCTAGGTAATTAAAATGTGCCTACCTGTTTGATCTTGAAATGTCTATACTGGGCTATGAGTTTTACAGGAAAGGTAGGGGAAGTGGTAGGGGGTAGAAACAACCTTAATGATTAAGGACAAAATCACTTTGATGATGAGAGATAAGCAGATAGTGGAGACTTTACAGGATAGAATTAAGAAATAGAAAAGGATGTAAGTCTGTAGTGGAGCTTGTCCAAAGACCCCCTGATAGTAGCTGTGATGTCATAGCTTATATAAATTTGGAGATTTGACCAGCATGAGTAAAGGTAAAGTGAGCTGAATGGGGGGTTGCAACTTTCATATAGTTTGGGATGAGCAGAATAGCTTATGGTCAGAAAGGTAGTGAATTTCTTAAGTGTGTCCGGGTTACATTCCTGGAGCGACATGTTGTGGAGCCAACAAAGGGGTCAGGTTAGATTAGATTTAATAATGAGCCAGATTTAGTTAACAGCCTAATGACGCATGAGCATTCATCCAATAGCGATCATAATGTGGTCAAGTTTAACGCAATGCCTGAAAGGGAGGAAACTCTTTCGAGTTATCAACAGTCACAGATTGCAACTCTTTCGAGTACAATCACAGTTCTTGGTTTTCCGGGAGTGGGACATGAACCCACAACCCTCTGATTCAAAGGTGAGGGTGCTATGAACTGAGCCACAGCTGACATCTCCTGAAAGGGAGGAAGGTGAACAGCTGAGAACCTAGATATAGATCAGGCTGGCTTCAATGTTTTCAGACAGAGACAGTAAACTGGACAAACTTATCAATGGATAGAACGGCAAAATATCAGTAGGAGGTGTTCAAAAACAAACTTAATATGATATTTATACTTCTAAAAGGCAAGAACCAATTTATACTTCTAAAAGGCAAGAGTTCTACTTGCCAACAAAGACAGCCATGGACAACTAAAGTGGTAAGGGGTAACATACAACTATATAAAAGAACACACAAAATTTTTTTAAGAACAGTCCTGGGAAAAATGGAAAATACAAAAGAGCAGCAACAATTGACAAAGCAGACTATATAAAGGAAGCATGAAAATAAACTTGCAAGGGATATCATAATCGAGACAAAAACACATTATTACATTAACAAATAGAGAGTGATCAGGGTCAAGGTGGACCTTTGAAAACTGATAACTGTGATGTTGGCTTTGATAATAAGGAAATGAAGGACATGCTGAATTATTACTTTCAGGATTTTTGGTAGAGGAAGAGGTCAGCCTGCAAGATACAAAGGAAACTGTTATTGAATCAGGGACATGGACTGAAAAACACTAATGAAAGCAAGCCAACAATAATGGAGAAGTTAATGGCACTCTAGAGTGATAAATTCCCTGGGCTTTAAAGTAAGGAATGGTATGTTGGCAAATTGAATACAAGTGCATGGACTTACAAGAGAGACTGGCATTTCTATCATGCTTTTCATGATCTCAGGACATCCCAAAGCACTTTACAGCCAATGAAGTAGTTTTGACGTGCAGTGGCTGCTGTGATGTAGGAAATATGGAAGCCAATTTGCACACAGCAAGCTCCCACAAGCAGTCATCTGATAATGACCAGATAATTTGTTTTTGGTGTTCATTGAAAGACAAATATTAACCAAGAAATCAGGAAAAACTCCTTGCTCTCCCATGAAATAATATTGTGGAATATTTCACATTCATCTGAGGGGGTAGATGGGGCTTTGGTTTAACAGCTCAGCAAAAATACGGCACCTCCAACAGTGCAGCACTCGTTCAGTATGGTACTGGAGTGCCAGCATATGTGTTGTGCTCAGATCTTTGCAGCTGGACTTTAACCCACAATATTTCAACCCAGAGGCATGAATGCTACCCACAGAGCTGCTAATCTGTGCCCCATCTTCCACAAGTGGATCAGGGATGCCTTCCACCAGCCTAGAAGGACAAGGAAAACAGTGGTATGGGGACGCCATAACCTCTACTTTCCCTTCCAAGTCACACACAATGCCAACTTGGAAATATAGCAGCTGCTATTTCATCGGCGCTGGGTCAAATCCCCGGAAACCCCTTCCTAACAGCACTGTGAGTGTACCTGCACCACACATACTGCGGCAGTTCAAGAAGGTGGCTCAGAACCAACTTGTCTGGGGCAATTATGGATCGGCAATAAACATTGGCCTTGCCAGTAGCACCCTGAGAATGAGTAAGAAAAGAAAGCACAAGGGCTGAATACCATCAACCAGCCACAGAATAAATTCAACCCTGTCAGGCACTTGCTGCGAGCATTGACTCAATGAACAAATAGATGACCTATGAAATGGTATTGTTCAGTTTCTGTTGCAATCACATTACATTGTGGTCCCTCTTTCAATTTGTTTACTAATTCCTGTATAAAAGGCTATTAGCTCTGGCTCATTGCTGTTCTAATATATGTATGTTCTTTGAACACAAGATGAAGAGGGCACAAAGGAGTTTTGAATCATTTGGCAATAGACAGTGAAAACTACCCATATGTTGCTCACACACTGAAAAACTGCCACATTTCCAATTAGTGCCCGATACGTTCCTGTCTATTCTACATCTGGAGCCACAGCTAGGTTTGTTAATCCTTAAGACTGAGTCTAATCACATCAAGAAATGGGAGAGTGCAAATGATACAAAGAACTAAAAACCAGAGTAAACTCCGACAGCTCATGATGCCAAGGTGTAACTGCAATCCAGATTTATAGATACACAGGCGGCGAGTATAGTGTTAAAGAACCAACAACAACCCGCATTTTTGTAGCTCCTTTAACACAGTAAAATATCCCAAGCTGCTGCACAAGAGCATTTTCATTAAAATAAAATTGCACAGAACCAAATAAGGGCATAAAGACAGACGACCAAAGCTTTAAAAAGTATCTTCAAGGAGCAGTGGGAGTTAGAGGGATGGGCAATTTAGGGGGAAATTTACAGAGTTTAGTGTTGAGGCTGCTGAAGGCACACCGTGCACTTTAGAACAATGGGAATCGGGGACACTGAAGAGACTAGAGTAAATGTTAAAAGACCATCTAATGCAAAATCAGGATGTAAAGTTCATATGAAACTCTAATAGACAATATTACAATCTCTGAACAATGGTCCATGATGATTTGATGTCTATTGGCTTCTTAAAGGTCACCATGTGAAATTGCATTGCTAAACTGTCCCAATGTCAGAAAAAGACTTGCACTTACACTGCACCTTCTTACATTCCTGGCACTCTTCCCTACCAGTGAACTACAGACCTGCTGTGTCAATTGTTTTCAAGTGTAATGAGGACCGTATCTTTGGTGACGCTTGTTATGTGAGGCATCTTGCCCAGGATTATTCTTCAAGTCATGTGGGTCATCTATAAAAAATGCCAACCTGATTTTCCTATGTAAACAGGCTGGGGAGAGCCAAGAAGATGAGGGATTGTGTGCATTGTTTATTTGAGGCCATCATACTTGTCTAAAAGAGCATGTGCCAGTAGAGGAAATCAGAAATAAAACAGCCAAGTTCTAACAACACGCATAGTCCTGAGGGAAAGCTTTACATCTACTACATGGCAACTACTACCAGTAGGTCTCTACACAACTCCCACTATGGTCTTAAATTCTTACTATTTTGGAATTCTACCCACAAAGTCTCCACTGTCTGCTTATATGCTCCCTGTTATCACTGAAGTGATTTCATTTGTAACCACTAAGGTTGGTCCTATCTCTCTACCATTTTCCCAATCTTTCCTATTTCACGTGGTTTAATTAGTTTCCAGTCTGACCATTCTGCAGTCATGTCCCTGGAATATACCCCATACCCTCCAGGTTGAATTTGTGCCTGCAATTTATTCAGTTTTATTCCTTATATTCTGAGTGTTTGCATAAAGAATGCTTATTGGGGCCACGCACTGCAACTTGCCCTTCCAATGGCATTTTTTACTCACACGGTTTCTATTCCTCTCTCCTGGTTTAATTGCTTCAAATCTTTGGGTGTCTAAATACACAATTTCTGACAGTTAATCTACTCACTTACCTCTCGTTGGTTTTCTATCATTTACATCACCTTTCCCAACTGAGACCTCCCACACCCCGCTTACGAGTTTAAAGTCCTTGTGACCACTCCATTTACCTTTCCACTAGCAGTCTGATCCCTGCAGCCCGGTTCAAGTGGAAATCATCCAGCGGTACAGTTCCTACCTTACCAATGTCCCATGAAATGGAACCCCTTTTTCCACACTACTCCTTCAGCCACCTGTCCACCTTCCTAATCTGCTTAGCCCTACCAGTTCATTTGTGGCTTGTGTAATAATCCTATGATTATAACCCTTGAGGCCCTGCTCCTTAATTTAGCTCCTAGTTCCTGGCACTCTCCAAATCAGGCCTCTTGTTTACTCTGTCCTATGTTGTTGGTCCCGTGGATCCTCCCTCTCCAACATCCTTTCAAACCAGGTTGAGATGTCTCTTACCTTGGTACCATGAAGGCGACATGCCATGTGATGGTCTTGATTTTGCTTACAATGGAAGCTATCCATTCATCTAATTATTGAATCCCCCACAACTACCACATTATGCTTCCCCTCCTCCTTCTCCCTTTGAACAGCAAGGTGCCATGAGCTGCATATTGGCTGTCCTTTCAATAGTCATTGTCATTATTCTCACAGCTAGCTGGATTTGCTGGATAGGATATGTTTCTGCAGATGCGCACTCTCTATCTTAACTGAAGTCCCCTTACTCCATGCACTATAAGTCACACCAACTCCATTCTGAACCTATACCTCCTATATGGTGTGACTAAGCTCTGGAGCAAAGGGATCATGGCCTCTGAATAAGGGGTTAACTATGTAGGACTGAGGTGAGGAGAAATTTCTTTACCGAAAACTTGGGAATTGCTGTTCCATGGCAGATGATGTGTGCCAGGCAGATCAAATCCACGATGGAAACTTGACCACGCAGTCACACCTGTTTTTCAATTTGTATTTTATTTTGAGATGTGTGCCTTGAATTCAGAAGTAATAAGACCACTGCAACTTTAAAGGTTTTTAGAAAACTAAATTGAACATTTATTTACAGAAGAAAAGATTTCAAGCACATACATAGGTCTACAAATTATTACTATAATAACTTCTAAAACCCCTAATTAATCTGACTCCCAGTTACACCTCCATTAAGGCAACAGTAAAAACAAATCGATTTAAGCAGACCCAGGCAAAACCGCACAATACCCTGGAACAGTCGAACCCAAAGTGGGTTTTCTCATCTTTGGTTCCTGTAGACAGCAACTTGATGCACAGAGGCTGGAGTCTTTTCACACTTGTGTTAGATCTTAGAATTCCTTCTTCCCTTACACATAGCCTCATCTCCTTTATATATGTTTCTCCCTTTTAATGCAAATTCCATTGTTCCCATATGTTTTTGCAACTTAACTTTTCTCGTAATATAAATTTTTCGTAGTACTAATTTAATCAGTAACCTTTGGGGAAAAACAAGCACACTGTTAGCTAGATGTAACATCTTACCATCTCTTTGAAATTCAAACTAGCCTAATTTATCTAAAAATGCAAATGTTCCTCACACCTCACATTCTAAAACTTCAGCCTGTTTACATATTTGGCATTTCAAACCTAGCTTCTTGTTGATAACTCAAAAGCCTCCAGGCCAGATGTCTCCAATTCAACTAAACCACCCCCCCCCCCACACACACACACATACACACAGGGAAGCTAATCCAAACCCCACTATTAATGCATATTTAACATAAATCACAATAATACTATGAAAATTATTACATTTTCATGACACGAATACAACAATCGTTTAGATTATTCAAGAGGTCAATAGATTTTTGGATACTAAGGGAATTATGGGAGGTGGGAATAGTGCTGGAAGATGGAGTTGAAGTACAAGGTTAGCCATGATCTTGTTAAATGGATGTTCGAAGGGTCAAATGGCTTCTTCCATCTCCTATTCCTTATGTTATGTTCAAACTGTCCATTTATCCCCTACCTCCAACATATAAACCAGCTCAGTTAATGACTCTGAGCTGAAGAGATTCAAGACAAAGACGTTTACTGCAGACATGTTTGTTTGAGACAGTTTCGCAGTCCATGAACTCCCTAATACTGCAGTTCAGACACACAACCTGCTCTGCCGTTTCTTAGCCTACATTGTTTATATTAATTATATCTACTTTTTAGTTTGTTGCAAGTTTTGTGTCCTTTTTCTACACACGAAGTTGCACTTAGCACTATAACGGTGGACTGAATTTTAAATACTTGATGCTAGCTTTAAGTATTGGAGGCAAAAAAGGAATACATCTTCCCCCTGTGCACCAGATTCCCAACTTTTACATTCTGTTTTGACCACTCTATACAACAGCAGATACTTCTTATTTTTATACATCATTTTGAGCCATGCCCAAGCTATAAGTGCGGACTCAGATTCCTGTTCACAGTGAGTAGCACTTATTCAGGTAATTACTTACAGCAGATTGACAGTTAATTGTCTCTACTGTGAAGTTTCTGCTATGCTACTTGCAGTTTCTTTTACAGCTTTTAAAAAAATTCTAAGTTAAATTCCAAAATGTTAAGCCAAGTTTCAATTTGCGATCTGTTTACGTACTTAGGGAGTGCTGCGCTGTTGGGAGTGCTGTTTTTCAGATGGTTACTGTACTTGGGTTTGGTCCAGTCTTTGGATTAGGGTTGCAACGCATCACTTTCGAAGCCAGAAGTGAGAGTGCTGCAACTGAATCACAGCCAACACAACCTTTCTGCATGCTTCAGAATGTGCAGGTCAAAATGCTTTTTTATTCCATTATCACTGACATTAATTTTTGAATAAAGAACCATCATTATTTTGCAGGATTGGATAGCTTCTTTGATTACAGTTGGAAACAATGAAATGCCTGGATTCTGTCCTCTTGGGAACAAATGAGACTACCTTAATTTGCAACATTCGAAAGTTTTTTTTCTTATTTAGAACAAAGAAGAATTTGTTCAATGAATCCCATATCACAGAACTTGCTTGGACCCTGTTTAGTTTTGTTAACTGGATTGCATTACAACCCACAAACAGCTGGATTAATAAGGGAAACTATAACAAGAAATCTATTCAAAATTGATTGAACTGAATTGAATTGAATTGAAGGGGAGCTAAATTCTAAAATGCTCCCTGATATTTTGTTGGTAAATGTGCTCATCAATATTCCCAGTACTATTTGTCTAATTGGAGTTGACAATTTAGTCATGGTACAATGCTGACTGTACAATGGGTTAGAAATGTATAGTTTCACATTGATTTCAACCTTAGTTAAAGGTCCAATGTTCATCATATGGAATATTGGGATTGAAAAATTGGAGAAATGTAGAGATGACACAACAGGTTCTATGTGTGAACAGGAACTTTACTTCAAATGCTTTTAAAATGTCTGCTAACCTCTTATTTTTGGTTTGTCTGTTACCATACCCACAGGCTTGACTCACAGCACACAGCACAGTAAGCTGTCAACAGATACAGATAATCAAACACCCAACAATGAAACAAAACACTCTTGCTTTCACTTTACATTTATCACTGTCCTTCAGGACACATGTTCACTAGCTGCAACCCCTTTTAAATACAATGGCCGACTCCACCAAATGTACGGAGAATGATATTCTTATTCCTTTCAATTATTACATTTTTATGTGTCTCACTAATCCAAGCAGAAGCTGCAATTTCTAAAGTTAAATGGCTCTATTCATAACCCCTTTTCATCCATCAACATCTTCCAGAAACAAATGGATTTTCAATGCCTCCATTGAAAGTGTGGAGCCACCCCCAAAACCTTTGATAAAAAGCTACTTCCAAGGTTCTGGACTTACCTTCATACCCAGCAATTCTCAATGCCATCCCATTATCTCAAGAAGCTCTTTCGCGTATTTCTCGGAGACAATATGTACAGCAAAAAATGTTTTTTTTTAAAATTATGTAGCCACTGAAATAACATTTGATAAGTTCTAAGGCACTGTAGGTATTCAAAAAACAGACAGACAGGAAATCTTATGGCCTTGGAGGCCCCTCAGAGGTCAATGTCCAGGCTTGTAGTATGAGAGGTGCCAGTTTGAAAAACTATCTGCTCTTTTGGGGTGGTGACTAAATAAAATCACCATTTTCCCCAAGGGTAGTTAGGTATGGGCAATAAACTCCAACTTTGTCGGTGATGCCTGCATACCAAGATTGAACTTAAAAAAATGACAAAGATCGATTGTCAGGTGGAATGAAACCAGGGACCTTGCTGTGCTTGCTCCCAGTAGCTGCACACTTCATTAATTACTTTCCTGTATTAGCTCTGTGGAAATTTATTTCCAGCATAAAATTCAAGCAAGCCATTAGCTTTCTAATAATGTAGAAAGCACGATGCATTTCATCATAAACTAGGTAGGCTGAAAGAAAAGAAAGGCTTGCCTTTATACAGCTCTTTCATTACCACAGGACATCACAAAGAGCTTTGCAGCTAATGAAATACTTTTGAAATTTAGTCACTTAGTGACAATGTGGGGAATGTAGCAGCTAAATTTTTTAAGTAGCATTTATTTGTTCATGGGATGTGTGCATTGCTGGCTGGGCCAGCATTTATTGCCCATCTCTAATTGCCCTTGAGAAGGTGGTGGTGAGCCGCCATCTTGAGCCACTGCAGTCCATGTGGTGTAGGTACACCCACAGTGCTGTTAGGAAGGGAGTTCCAGGATTTTGACCCAGCGACAGTGAAGGAACGGCGATATATTTCCAAATCAGGATGGTGAGTGGCTTGGAGGGGGACTTGCAGATGCTGGTGTTCCCATGCATTTGCTGCCCTTATCCTTCTAGGTAGTAGAGGTCATGTGTTTGGAAGGTGCTGTTGAAGGATCCTTGGTGAGTTGCTGCTGTGCATCTTGTAGATGGTACACACTGCTGCCACTGTGCATCAGTTATGGAGGGAGTGAATGTTGAAGGTGGTCGATGGGTGCCAATCAAACGGACTGCTTTGTCCAGGATGGTGTTGAGATTCCTGAGTGTTATTGGAGTTGCACTAAACCAGGCAAATGGAAAGTATTCCATCACATTCCTGATTGTGCCTTTTAGATGGTGGACAGGCTTTGAGGAGGTGGGTTACTGATTCCAGAATTCCCAGCATCTGACCTGCTCTTGTAGCCACAGTATTTAAATGGCTGGTTTAGTTCATTTTCTGGTCAATGGTAACCCCCAGGATGTTGACTGCTTCCATATCTGAGGAGCCGCGCATGGTGCTGAACATTGTTGTAATCACCAGCGAACATCCCCACTTCTGACCTTATGATGGAAGGAAGGTCATTGATGAAGCAGCTGAAGATGGTTGGGCCAAGGACACTAACCTGAGGAACTGTCCTGGAGCATGAGATGACTAACCTCTAACAACCACAACCATCTTCCTTTGCATTAAGTATGCCTCCAAAGTGGAGAGCTTTCACCCTGATTGCCATTGACTTCAGTTTTCCTAGGGTTACTTGATGTCACACTCGGTCAAATGCTGCCTTGATGTCAAAGGCAGTCACTCTCACTTTACCTTTTTGAGCTCAGCTCTTTTGCCCCTGCTTGGGCCAAGACTGTAATGCGATAAGAAGCTGAGTGGCCCTGGAAGAACCCAAACAAGGCATCAGTGAGGAGGTTATTGCTAAGCAAATGCTGCTTGATGCACTGTCGATGACACTTTCCATCGCTTTACTGATGATCAAGGGTAGATTGATGGGGTGGTAATAGGTTGGGATGGGTCTGTCCTGCTTTTTGCGGACAGGGCATACCTGGGCAATTTTACACTTTGTCAGGTAGCCGTACTGCAACAGCTTAGCTAGGGGCACAGCTAGTTCTGGAGCACAGTCTTCAGTACTATTGCTGGAATATTGCCAGGCCCCATAGACATTGCAGTATCCAGTGCCTTCTGCCATTTCTTGCTATCATGTGGGGTGAATCAAATTGGCTGAAAACTGGCATCTGTGATGCTGGGGAAATCAGGAGGAAGCTGAGATGGATCATCCACTTGGCACTTCTGGCTGAAGATAGTTGCAAATGCTTCAGCCCTATCTTTTGCACTGATGTGCTGGGCTCCCCACCATTGAAAATGGGGGTATTTGTGGAGCCTCCTCCTCCAGTTTAATTGTTTAATTGATCACCACCATTCACTACTAGATGTGGCAGGACTGCACAGCTTTGATCCGATCCATTGTTTGTGGATTCGCTTAACTCTGACTATCACTTGCTGCTTATGCTGTTTGGCACACAAGTAGCCCTGTGTTGTAGCTTCGCCAGGCTGACACCTCATTTGAGGTATGCCTGGTGCTGCTCCTGGCATGCCCTGCTGCACTCTTCATCACCAGGGTTGATCCCTGCCTTGATGGTAATGGTAGAGTGGAAGATATACCAGGAAGATATATCAGGCCATGAGGTTACAGATAGGGGTTGAGTGCAATCCTGCTGCTGTTGATGGCCCACAGCGCCTCTTAGATGCCTGGCTTTGAGTTGCTAAATCCACAGTCAATGTTGAGGACTTCCAGGGAATTTCCCTCCCGACTGTACACCACTGTGCCGTCACCTCCTGTGGGACAGGGCATACCCAGGGAAGAAGTTGGTGGTGAATGGGCACTGTCTGTCAGGTAAGATTCCATGAGTATTACTATGCCAGGCTGTTGCTTGACTAGTCTGTGGGACAGCTCTCTCATTTTTGGCACAAACCCCCCAGGCATTAGTAAGGTGGTCTTGGCAAGGATGTGGTTTGTTGTTGTCAATTCCAGTGGCTAAGTTGGTGCCAGGTGATCAATCCCATTGCATTCCTCTTATGCTTTGTAACTGATACAACTGAATGGTTTGCTAGGCCATTTCAGGGGGCATTTAAGAGTCAACCACAGGCTGAATTTTCTGGTTGGCAGGAGGGGCGGAGTGGGAGCGGACGCGGGCGGGTGCAGATCCGATCGCCTCCCGCAATCGGGTCCGCGCCGCCATTTTATGCGGGTGGGCCAATTAAGGTCTCCCAGCGTACCTCACGACTCTCCTGCACAGCGGGAGTGGGCGGGCGGCGGCGGGCACACTCAGCCCGCCGGGTCTAATGGTGACCTGGCGGCCTGTATAAAGGGAGGCCTGGAGGCCGTGGAAAGGCTGCTTGCAATGGCTGTGTGAAGAGCTCTGCAGAGGGGCAGTGGAGACGACGCAGGTCCGGAGGGTAGGCCATTGGGGCAGGCCAGGCCGGACGGTAGGCCATCGGGCCAGGCCAGGCCAGGCGATTCAATGACTTGTTGCACTCTGGTAGGGTGAGGACCATGTCGGCATTGGTCATTTAACCCAGCAGGTCGGCTTACCCCACCCCTGCTGCGCCCCCCCAAACCCAAGTCTGAGTGTAGTGACTGCATTGAATCATTGACGGCATGTGCCCTTCGCTGGGTGGGCCGGCAGATATTACCCATGCTGAGGTCAACCTGAAAGGTGTGTTTTGCCCCCTCAGCATGTGTTACACTAAGTCTCACATGACTGTTTCGGGGGCAATCTGGAGGAGCTGCACCTAGACACTGTGCTTGAACTGTAGGACATGTCCAATTCAGGGTGATGAGATGCTGGGAGGGGAGTTTCAAGGTGGCGTTGGCAGCGAACCATCTGCTGCCCTCTGCGCTCCAGGTGCTTGCGCCTCCTGGCTATGGGAGGATATATCGTGTGGTGCCTAATGTGATATAGGCAGCAGGTGTCCAAGGTGGGGGTTGAGGGAAGGGAAACTGGCCTAGCATTTTTGTGTGAGTGTCCGGTAGCAGCGGGGTGAGGAGGCACTGGAGCCCTGCAATGTCCCACTCTGGTTGGGGTGGGCCATCCGTGAAGAGAGAATCCAAGTGCAATTAGAACTAATCAATTCTCTTCTCTCATTTTCAGTAGAAGATTGTTCATAACGCAGCCAAGCGTATGAGGACTGACGACAGGCAGGCACAGATCACCATTCTTAGCTGCTTCGAGTAGGAGGCCCTGGATCTGGAGAGGCACCATGCACCCAGGTCCACCAGTGTCGGTGAGGCTGGGGTGCCACGGGCAGGTATGTTTGCCCAACAATGAGGCTACCATCGTTCTCCCAACAGCCATGGCAGTGCTGAATGTTAATTGACTTAATTTTGCAACATGGTTTGACCATTGCTTATGGAAGGATGAGCGCATAATGATCCGGGGGACAGGGATACACATTGACATTGTCTCCACATTAACTGATCCAATGTCCTTGTTCTTCCTTTCATCATCAGCGGAGCAGGGCCAGGAGGAGGAGCAGCAGAGGCCCCCTCTCACACCTGAGGGCTTGAAGTCTCACCAGCGTCACACCATCTCTGCCAGGCAGGCACCAGAGCAGATACTAGCACCTCAGTGGGAATTCAAACATCGGCTAGTGTCCCAGGGCACAGAGGTGAGGGCACTTCACAGCCACTGGAGGAGCTGGCAGAGACAGAGAGTGTCCATGGCGCCAGCAGTCGGAGGACTGCAGGGGACCAGGCACATGCTCAGTCGGTGCCTGATGATGAGCCTCTGGAGTCGTCCACAACGCAGCAGGTGCAGGAAATGCGGCCGGGTGTGCGGGAGCATCTGAGGGAGATACATGAGGCTATGCTTGGCTTGATGTCTGTGGTGGAGGAGCCTATGTGGACGATCACTGAATCAATGAGTCTTGTGGCCGAGCGCCATGCGTCCTCCATGGAGAGAGTGGCGACTCTCATGGAGAGGCTCCTCAAGCAGACCAATCAGGGCTTCCTGGGGATGTGCTCGGACCTGCAAGCCCTCACATCGGCATTGACCTCAGCTCGGAGCCCATCCACCCACGGTGAGCAGGGAGGTCCGAAGCGACCTCACGTCAGCGCAGCAGCTGCCTGTGGGCTCCTCTCAGGGCGCTCCGGGTGAGGGCGGCAGCTCCTCTGCCCCTCTCCAGTGACGGTAGCATCCAATGAGGCTGCAACGACTGGGGAGATGCCAGCTGTGGAACTGGCAGCTCCCTCCCAGGCGGGGCCAGCACAGGCTCCACTGGCCAGAGGATGCCCGCCAAGGTCATCGAGGCCAACAGGACAGCAGAGTCAGCAGGCTGGCTCAGATGCCACTCCCAGCGATGGGGCAGCACCAAGACGTAGCACTCGTAAACAAAAACATAAGGCATCTTAGGCACACTATGGGTTTATCACTGGTGCATTTGTGTTGGCCCAAGATGAGTTCTTTATGATTTGCTTTGAATTGGAACACCATTGTCACTTTTTTGGATTAGGTTTCTTTGCTTGTGATATTAAATTCAGACATGTCACCATGGTTGAAGGTGCCTCTTTTCTTCTGCATGTGTATGGTTTCCAAAAATGTTATGAATGCATTATGAGACATTCAGCTTTACTAACAAGGCCCTTAGTTACTGTTTATAACCTGTCAGATTTGGCACTTAGGTATCGAATATGGAGCTTACAGCCCAGGCTTGTCCTGGAGATCCATCTGTGGTGTGCTAGCTGAAGGTTCATTGGATTAAAGCCTCCCTGGTGTCCCTGCCTCCCTGCAGTATGCCCAGGTCAGCGTCTACCCCCTCAGCATTTCCCTGAGCGTGCTCATCTTTGGACTCACTGCTGGACTCATCGTGTGCATCCGTAGCCAATGCGTCTACATCTTCATCATCCACTGCGTTCCCCCTTTCCAGCAAAAGATTGTGGAGAGTGCAGCATGCAACCACTATCAGTGGTACACAATCTGAGGGGTGCTGGAGTGCGCCCCCTGAGCGGTCCAGGCATTGGAAGCGCATCTTGAGAAGACCGATGGCTCTCTCCACCACAGTCCTTGTGGTGCCCTGGCTCCTATTGTACCGCTGCTCAGCTTCTGTTCTTGGATGGTGGAGAGGCGTCATGAGCCACCTTCTGAGGGGATTAGCCCTTGTCACCCAGCAGCCAACCATCCAGCCGGGCTGGAGCACTGAAGATCCCCGGCACCTCGGAGTGTCTGAGGATGTAGGCATCGTGGGAGCTGCCTGGGTACCTTGCCCAGACTTGTAGAATCAGCATCCTGTGATCACACACTATCTGCACGTTCATGGAGTGGAAGCCCTTCCTGTTGACGAAGGCACCGGGCTCACCCGCTGGCGCCTTGATGGCCACATGTGTACAGTCTATAGCACCCTGGACACGGGGGAAGCCAGCAATGGCCGCGAAGCCTCTGGCTCACTCTGTCTGGCTTGCCTGGTCCCAACGGAAGTGCGTGAAGGTCAATGCACACCTGAACGGAGTGTCTGTGACCTGCTTGACACAAGTGTGGACAGCTGATTGGGAGACACCACAAAGATCACCCACCGAGCTCTGGAAGGAGCATAGACGTTGAGGGCAGCTGTGACCTTCAGAGCCACTGGCATGGGGTGTCCACCCACACAGTTAGCGGAGATCTCAGGACCAATTATCTGACAGATATAGTTGACTGTCTCCCTTGAGAGACGGAGCCTCCTTCGGCACTGCACCTCAGACATATTGAGGTAGCTGCTTTGCCACCTGTAAACCCTGGCAGCAGGATAGTGGCATCTTCTGCGGCCCCTTCCGCCTTCGTCTACCTCTTGGCCCTGCGCCCCTTGTGCCTGCGCCTGTCCTCCCAAAGGTGGCTCCTCTGGAGGCTGAATGTGGACTCCTGGCCTCCTTCCCCTTCTAGCCCTCCCATCCTCCTCAGAGGAGCTGCCTCCAGTGGACAGTTCAGCTCCCATTCCCAGGCTAAAGGAAGGCTTCCTGAAACCTGCAGGCCCAGAAAAGATTCCTCACTGCAGAGTGCTGACCTGAAGGTTGTGAGTCCAGAGCAAGCAGCTGGTGTGCGTTTTGAAGTATTGCAGATCACACAGGCAAGTATCTGTAACTTTGAAAAATCAATATTTGACTGTGCACACTCACGACCCCACTGAGCCCTCTTATCCCGCCCGTGGATGAGGTTTATACAAATGTCTCCTACCCGCCTGCCCATTGCGCCCGTGCAACAACCTGAAGATTGCACTGGCGCCGAAAAATCAGCGTCAATTGGTGAGTCAAGGGCCTCAAGTGGACCGTTAATTAATGGCGGGCACACATCGGACATCATCGCGCACCCGACCAACAAAACATCGCGATGGTGCGCGGTGACATCAGGACGTTCGCCCGACGTCACCGTGTGTCATTTTACACACGGACATGCAGAGCCCTCCCCCGTGCACCAAAGGGAAAATTCTGCCCCACATCGCTGTGGGGTCCGGAGTCACATTTAGGCCAGACCAGGTAAGGACAGCAGATTTCCTTCCCCAAAGGGAATTAGTGAATCTGATGAGTTCTTACAGCAATAGTTTCATAATCACCATTGCTGAGTCTAGCGTTATTTCTTTCAGTTATTTTAAACTCCACCAGCTGCCATGGATGGATGTGAACCTAGGTCCCTAGCACATTAGCCTGGGGCCATTGACTATAAATCCAGTACCATTACCCCTATGCAATCGCCTTCTATTCACAGCAAGCTTCCACACATACCAATGACCAGATAGCCCGTTTCAATGATATGGATTGAGGAATGAGTCTTGGCCATGACATTAGAGATAACTCCCCTGCTATTCTTTAAATTAGTACCATGGGATCTTTTATTTACAACTCATACAAAAGCCTGTACCTACAACAATGCAGCACTCCCTCCTTCCTGCACGGGGGTGTCAGCTTTGATTTACATGCTCAAGTCCTGGAGAGGGTCTCAAATCCCAAACTTTGTGGCTCAGTGGCAACAGTGCTTCCAACTGAGCCATGTAGATAAAACTGTGAGGGAGGCATTCAAGGGGGAAATAGCGAGAGTGCAGGGCAAATACGTTCCCGTAAAGACGAAGTAGGGGACCAAGCGAACCCTGGATATCAAAGGACGTAAAGTTTAGGATTAAGAAAAGATGAAGCTTATGGCAGATACCGAGGGCTCAATACGGCAGGGTCTTTTGAGGAGTATAAAAAGTGCAGGGAGGAACTTAAAAAGGAAATTGGGAAAGCTAAGAGAGTGCATGAGAAAACACTGGTGGGTAGAATAAAGGAAAACACAAAAGGGTTTTTTTAATATATAAAGAGCAAGAGAATAACTAGGGAAAGAGTAGGGCCAATTAGGGACCATGGAGGTAATCTGTGTGTGGACCCGGAAGATGTGGGTACAGTCCTCAATGAATACTTTATGTCGGTCTTCACAATGGAAAAGGACGATGCAGGTATAGCCATCAGGGTGGAGGACTGTGAAATATTATAGGAAATTAACATAGAGAGAGAGGATGTACTAGCGGGTTTAGTGGCCTTAAAAGTGGATAAATCCACAGGCCCGGATGAGATGTATCCCAGGCTGTTGAGGGGGGCAAGGGAAGAGATATCAGGGGTTCTGGCAGTAATTTTCAAATCCTCTCTGGCCACAGGTGAGGTGCCAGGCGACTGGGGATCTGCTAACGTTGTCCCATTATTAAAAAAAGGAGGAAGGGATAGACCAGGAAATTACAGGCCAGTCAGTCTAACCTCAGTGGTGGGGAAGTTACTAGAAAGAATTCTGAGGGACAAAATATCTGCAGTTGGAGAGACACGGATTAATCAGGGATAGTCGGCATAGATTTATTAAGGTAAGGTTGTGTTTGACAAATTTGATCGAATTTTTTGAGGAGATAACCAGGAATTTAATGAGGGTAATGCATTTGATATGGCCTACATGGACTTTAGCAAGGCTTTTGATAAAAGGTATACTGGTCAAGAAATTAAGAGCCCATGGGATCCAAGGCAAAGTGGCACATTGGATCCAAAATTAGCTGAGAGGCAGGAAGCAGAAGGTGATGGTAGAGGAATGTTTCTGTGCCTGGAAATCTGTTTCCAGTGGGGTTCCACAGGGCTCAGTGCTGGGGCCCTTGCTGTTTGTGGTGTACATAAATGATTTGGACTAAATGTAGGGGGTATGATCAAAAAGTTCACAGATGACACGAAAATTGCTAGGGTGGTAAATAGTGTGGAGGATAGCCGTAAACTGCAAGAGGATATCAATGGAGTGGTCAGGTAGGCAGAGCAGTGGAATTCAACCCGGAAAAGTGTAAGGTAATGCACTTGGGGAGGGCTAACAATGCAAGGGATTACACTATGATTGGTGGGACCTTGGAAAGTACTGAAGCTCAGAGGGACCTTGGTGTGCATATCCACAGATCCCTGAAGATAGCAGGGCAGGTAGATAAGGTGGTTAAGAAAGCATTTGAGATGCTTGCCTTTATTGTCGAGGCATAGAATACAAGAGCAGGGAGGTTATGCTGGAACTGTATAAAATGCTAGTTAGGCCACAACTGGAGTACTGGGTGCAGTTCTGGTCACCATATTATAGGAAGGATGTGATTGCACTGGAGAGGGTGCAGACGAGGTTTACCAGGATGCTGCCTGGGCTGGAGGGTTTCAACTATGAGGAGAGATTGGATAGGCTGGGGTTGTTTTCCTTGGAGCAGCAAAGGTTGTGAGGGGACCTGATAGAGGCATATAAGATTATGAGGGGCATAGATAGGGTGGATAGGAAGGCACTTTTTCCATTAGTAGAGGGATCATTAACCAGGGGGCATAGATTTAAGGTAAGAGGAAGAAGGCTAAGAGGGGAGTTGAGGAGAAATGTTTTCACCCAGGGGGTGTTGGGAGCCTGGAACTCACTCCCTAAAGGGTGGTTGAGTCAGAAACTCTCATAACATTTAAGAAGTATTTAGATATTCACTTGTGTTGCCATAGCTTCCAGGGCTAAGGGCCAAGCACTTAAAATGGGATTTGTGTAGTCAGATCTTTGTTGACAGGCACGGACGCAATGGGCCGAATGGCCTCCTTCTGTGCTGTCAACGTCTATGAGTCTATGAGTTTGTAAACTCTTTCATTGTCTGTTAATCAACATGGAGAGTTTTACTGTGACATCTTGGGGAGATGATGGTATAGAGGTAATTTCACTGGGCTTGTAATCCAGAGGCCTAGGGTGATGCTCTGGGGATATGGGTTCAAATCCAACCATGACAGCTGGTGGAGTTTAAACTTAATTAATAAATCTGGAATACAAAGCTAGTCTCAGTAATAGTGACCGTGAAACTATCGCTGATTGCTAAAAACCCATTTGGTTCACTGATGTCCTTTAGGGAAGGGAATCTGCTGCCCTTACCTGGTCTGACCTACATGTGACACCAGGCCCACAGCGATTGGGTTGACTCTGAAATGGCCCAGCAAGCCACTCAGTTCAAGGGCAATTAGGGATGAGCAACAAATGCTGGCCTTGCCAGCGATGCCCACATTCCATGGAAGAATAAACTTTTAAAAAACTGATTGTAATAAACTAGAACTAGAATAAAATAGAACTAAATGTGGCTGATCCTACCGACAGAGATGATTTGGGAGATTGGAGAATTGTTGTGTAGAAGTGGGTGTCTTTTTTGTGTGGGTGTTTTATGTCGTATCTGTATTAGTGAGGGAGTTGTAGCCCATATGTATTATATCTTCGTGTTAAGCTGAAGAAGTGTTGCGTGATATTATTGCTGATATTAAAGACATTTGTTTAGACTAAAACATCGTGCAGATGTTACTTCAAATAGTAAATTAGCATTACCGTATCTTTTCACCATCTGTTGTAATTAAAATTAATTATGTATAAGCTTTATTCTGTGTAACTGAGTAAGGCAGGTTTGGTAGCATTTCCATTCCAGCGACCTGGCTGTACATTTAACAAACTTCTGCTTAGAGCCAAGCAAACTCATCTGTTATTTTTTTTAATTTCATTCTTGGTATGTGCGCATTCCTGGCAACTCCAGCATTTATTGCCTATCCCGAGTTGCCCCTTGAGAAGGTGGCGGTGAGCTGCCACAGAAAGGCTGCACATACTGAGCTTAAATTGAAATGTTGAAGACTAAGATTGATAAACTTTTGATTAGTGAGGGATGTGAATGTGAAGTTGAGGTGCAGGCGAACCATCTGTATCACTAAATGGTGGAACAGGCTGGAAGGGCTGAATGGCCTCCTGAACATTCCTGGAAAGACATCATTCTGAAAAAGGGATGAACGAGAGAGGGCGAATGTTCAGCTTTTCCAGGATTCGAGTCTTCTGCCTGGTGGGCTGTGTCGGGGCAGCTTCTTTGACTCCAGGGAGTTTGTCTGACAAATGTTAAAGGTGCCAGAGCCATGCAACCATGGGCATCTCTTCACCACTGAAATGAGCATCTAGCTAAAAGTCAAAATCCCCCTAACTGAGTACAAAATAGATGTCACATTTGCTTGCAAAACCAAGACATTTGGAAAGAAGTTGCATTTCCACGGCACCTTTCACAAGATCAGAATGCCCCAAATCGTTCCACAGCCAACAGAAGGTGCAGTCACTGATCAGGCTGCAGGTTAACTGAAAGTTTCCGAAACTGAGACCCGGTTTCTGGTAGGCCGGAGGGGGGTTTATGAAGGGGGTGAGCTAGAAATGAGCAAGTGCCATTGCCAATGATGTTTTCACATAACATTGAGCTATTAGGCGGGGATGATGAGAACCTGACCAAATATTTGGAGAACTGGAGAAAAGCCCTAGAACACAGGGGTGTGAAGATCAGCAGACCAAAGCCCCAATTTATGCACTGTCAGTTTGAACCCAGGGGAGAGGATCAGAGTCAACGTGTAAAGATTCTCGGCGAAGACTTGGAGAAAGTGAGTAGCTTTGGTACAAAGGATGGAAGCATAGAAATGGAAATTAAGCAGCAGGTTAGCTCGGTTGGAGTAATTGGGAGAAATGCTGTGGAGTGTAATGTGATAGAAAAATATCACAGAAACTGAAAGAAAGAATCTACAAGACAGTTGTGAGACCGGCCTTGTTATATAGTGCAGAAATTTGGGCAACATCAAGAAGAGAGGAATAACGACTGGCTACCAATGATAGGCAGGTGCTGAGGATGTGTGGAGTGACGAGAAAAGACAAAATCATGAACCAGTACATCTGGGTCAGTGAAGAATGTGGGAGCATCAAAGAAATTAGCCAAGAAGAGATTTAAATGGTATGGTCATCTGTTGTGGAGAGAGAGAGGAAATGTGCTGAGGCAAGTGATAGAGATGGGACTGCCTGGAGGAAGTAGAAAAGGAAGGCCTGAGACTAGATGGAAAGGTGAGGTGGCAAGAGACTTAAACACAGTGGGATTGGGCAAGGAATGGGGGATTGAAAGGAGAAGATGGAGAAGGGCGATCAACCAGCATTATAGCGACCCCAAGTAAAATGGGAGAAGGAAGAAGAAGGTAGAGAAGTAGGAAAAGAAAAAGAAAAAGAAAAAGTGTGAATGGAGAGTTATGGAACTGAGGTAGATAAATGAAGTAAAGAAACAGACCAGCCATAACCTAGAAAATTGCAGTAAAGGCTTGAGGAGCTGAATGGCCTTCCCCTTTTCCTGTGTTTTTTTTAATTATTCATTCATGGGATGTGAGCGTCACTGGCTAGGCCAGCATTTATTGCCCATCCTAATTGCCCTTGAGAAGTTGGTGGTGAGCTACCCTCTTGAACCGCTGCTTTCCTTGTGTTGTAGGAACTCTCATAATGCCATTAGGAAGGATTTTGATCCAGCCACAGGAGCGCAATGTAATTCCAAGTCAGAATGGTGTGTGACTTGGAGGGGAACTTGCAGGTGGTGGTAATACCATGCATCTGCTGCCCTTGTCCATCTTGGTGGTAGTGGTCACTGATTCGGAAGGTGCTGTTGAAGGAACCTTGATGAGTTTCTGCAATGCATCCTGTAGATGGTGCACACTGCTGCCGCTGTGCGTCGGTGGTGGAGAGTGTGAATGTCTAAGGTGGTGGATGGGGCGTCAGTCAAGTGGGTTGCTTTCTCCTGGATGGTGTCAAGCTTCTTGAGTATGGTTGGAGCTGCACTTATCCAGGCAAGTGGAGAACATTTCATCACACTGCTGAATTGTGTCTTGTAGATGGTGGACAGGCTTTGGGGAGTCAGGAGGTCAGCAACATGCCACAGGATTCCTAGCCTCTGACCTGCTCTAGTAGCCACATATTTATATGGCCAGTCCGGTTCAGTCTCTGGTCAATGGTAACCCCCAGGGTGTCGATAGTTGGGGATTCAGTGATGGTAATGCCGGGGGATATGGTTAGATTTTCTCTTGTTAGAGATGGTCATTCCCTGGCGCTTGTGTGGCACGTATGTTGCTTGCCACTTGTCAGTCCAAGCCTGGATATTGTCCAGGTCTTTCTGCATATGGACATGGACTGCTTCAGTGTCTGAGGAGTTGCGAATGGTGCTGAACATTGTGTAGTCATTAGCGAACATCCCCACTTCTGACCTTATGATGGAAGGAAAGTCATTGATGAAGCAGCTGAAGATGGTTGGGCCGAGGACACTACCCTGAGGAACTCCTGCAGCGATGTCCTGGAACTGTGATGATTGGCCTCCAACAACCACAACAATCTTCCTTTGTTCTAGGTATGACTCCAACCAGTGTAGAGTTTTCTCTCTGCTTCCCATTGACATCAGTTTTGCTAGGGCTCCTTGCTGCCACATTCAGTCAAATGCAGCTTTGATGTCGAAGGCAATAACTCTCACCTCAAACCCTGGAGTTCAGCTGTTTTGCCCAAGTTTAGACCAATGCTGTAATTAGACCAGGAGCTGAGTGGCCCTAGTTGTGTGGTCCTACACAAAGTGTCCGTTAATGCACTAACCAACGGAGTAAGATAAAGTAGAATTTCCTAAATTAAACATTCCACACAATATATTTGTCTGTTTTGTAAACAAATGAATTTTGATGCGATAAATTGCATTACAGGGCAGGAACTGAAACCAACTTGCATTTGAAGGCAGTGTTTTTAAAGAACAGACATTTTGTTGCATGATTGTACAGGCTAACCTGCTATATATTGCAGCTTAAATTGACTAACCCATTCGACTTCACAATGTTACAGCAACATATTTAGCAATGGTCTAGAAACTCCTACGGAAAGTTTAATTTCTCGCTTTTTATGGTAAAAGGAGATGTTTGATTCAAACATGCATACAAATTGCTTTCCTCACATTGCTTGGCACCCACACTGGGCACAACTGATACAAGATTCTAGGTTTCACACCGTCCTTTATTAATGAAATGTCAAATCCACTCCGGGTGCGGCAGTCCAACAGCCGCAGGAGAACAGCGCCCAGACTCACAGATACCTCCACCTTCGTCAAATTTCAAAGGAGCTTCATGGAAGCAAACGGCAGGAGTTTCTGTGGAGCTTTGCCTGGCGGGGAAACCTCAGAGGCGCCAAAGCCAATGGAATTTGGCTGGGCCGCCGAATCGCCCGCGATGGGTCTCGCCACAACGGTGTGGGGAAATCCCGGCTGATGTGTTTGTATGTGTGTGTGTGTGTGTGTTTGTGTGTTTGAGCGTGTATGTCCCTTGAATGTCTGTGCGTGTTTGTATGACCTCGAGTGTGTCCTTCTGTGGGCAGAATTTCACGCCGATCGGGTGGGCGTGCGGCCGACCTGATTGGACGTGAAATCACGCGAGGCCAAATCGGGCGAGCTTCCCGAAGTCATCCTGCGCTCCCGCGATACTTTGGCCCTGCGGGCGCGCGCAAAAGTCGGAAGCGCTCCCGCCGACAATCGAGAGGCCAATTAAGGTTATTTTTCCGATGTTTTTCATGGTCTGTCCGACCCTATGGCCTGCGGATGGACCAATTGGCCAGGCGGACTCTGCATTTTTCATGCAACCTCATCCAGGGATGGGATGAGATTTCCGTTATTAAATGAAAGAAAAATAAAAATCTATGGACATCATTTTTATCGTGTATATATGTTCAGGCGACTGATTGTGACGCTTGCACGTTTTTCTCCTAATTTTTATTAACTTTATTTAATGCGTTTTGGGTCTTCAGCTCCCTGAAGCAGCTCTCTGCCTTCAGGGAGCTTTCTGTCAGCGCTCGCCCTCGCCCACGCTGTCGTCAGCGCCCACCCACCTCCCACCCCCACCCCGGCAGCGCTGAGCTTCTCAGCGCCCGCTTCACGCTGGCCGTTAATTGGCCAGCCAATGTGAAATCGTGGTCGGGGACCGATTGTGGTCAGCAGTTCGTTCTCTGGCCAATCTCAGACTCGCCCATTGTGCCCACCCGCCAACCTAATGTGTTTAAAGCTGGGTGTTTGTGTGTGTCTGTGTCAGATTGACGTGTGTCTGTGTTTGTCTGTGCATGTGTGTTTGAGTGTATTTGAGTATGTTTGAGCGTGTTTGTAATGTGCATGTTTAGCCTGTGTTTGCCTTTGTGTTGTCTGCTCTGAGTGCATGTGTATTTGCTATTGTGAGGGCTGAATTTTGCCTTTGGGAACGGGCTGGGAGGTGGGAGGTCTGACAAACTGGTGCTGGCTGGTGTGCCCACAGTGGAAAAGTGGCAGATCGGCAGCCTGCCTCGCGCCCGTTTAAGTGGCCAGTTAAGAGCCTTTCCTGCTCCCGATGGCATTTTGCCAGCATTGTGAGGGCCTGCAGCACTGGCATTCCTCGCAGCAGCAGGGGAGAGCCTCCTTTCTGGGCTCTCTTTGGCACAGGGAGGGGTCTTCTAGCTACAATGGCCACCTATGCAGCAACAGCACTGCCTGTTCTCAATGACCACCACCCACCCCCCACTCTATATAAATATATTAAAATACTTTCTGCACTTATCTAATTCTGGCTCCTTGCACATCTCTAATTTTAATTGGTTTACCATTGATGGCCATGCCCTTCCCAAGGCCCAAAGCTCTAGAATTCCATCTCCACTTCGCTACCTCTCTTTGTTCCTTTAAACTGCTCCCACAACACTCAAGAAGCTCGACACCATCCAGGACAAAGCAGCCAGCTTGATTGGCACCCCATCCACGAACATTCACCCCCTCCACCACCAATGCGCAGTGTGTACCATCTACAAGATGCACAGCAGGAATTCACCAAGTCTCCTTAGGCAGCACCTTCCAAACCCATGACCACTACCATCTAGAAGGACAAGGGCAGCAGATAGATGGGAACACCACCACCTGGAAGTTCCCCTCCAAAGCACTCACTATCCTGATTTGGAAATATATCACCGTTCCTTCACTGTTGCTGGGTCAAAATCCTGGAACTCCCTCCCTAACAGCACTGTGGGTGTACCTACACCACAGGGACTGCAGCGGTTCAAGAAGGAAGCTCACCATCACCTTCTCAAGGGCAGTTAGGGTGGGCAATAAATTCTGGCCTAGCCAGCAACGCCTACATCCTGAAAATTAATTTTAAAATGTTATGACCAATGCAGTTTGTAAAGCAGAGTTATTTAAAAATCCCAAAGGGAAACTTAAACAACTGTCATAACCGATAATTTTAAGTGTTATGTTTGAGATGTGACGCTAAATTCAGGAATCAGACTATCAGATCTTGAGGTTTTACATTAAACTAATTGAAACGTTTTATTAATTTACACAGGTTAAAAATATATATACACATGGCTACAAATACAAATTACTGCTATCATAACTTATAACAAATTCCCAAATTAACCTCCATTAAGGCAACAGCAACCCATAAATTTAACCAAACACCAGGCAAAACATGTTCACCTTATGAATTCCAAATGAGGTTCTTTTCACTGTAGAGCCAGTTGGAGGATTGCAGCTGCCTTTTGATTTTACACTGTCTCTGCTCTGCACACCCGAAAACTACTGAAGTTAGACCTACCACCACTGATTGAATTCAAATTCTCATTGTCTCACCAGCCCCTTTGAACTTTACCTTTTAACAATGAAACCCCATTCATTGTACCAATTTTATTAGTGATATAAACATATTGCTTGGTATCTGCTAGAAAGGCATCAGGTTGTCACCCCACTTCTTGAATGCCCGATTCAAAAAATGCAAATGCACGCTATCTCCCTTACATTTCAAAACTGGTGCATATCAAAGCACCCAGGCTAACTGGCTTTAATCCAATTAAGACAGACCTGCAGACTAAACCTCTATTTTAAAAGAAAAGCATTTTCCAAAATATTATATACATTCATAGCTCCATGGCAAAAAAATAAAATTTATTGCCTGACCAAACCTTTGGCAACTTACCATAAAAATGCCTCAGGTGACTCATTCTCTAACTTTGCCTTATCATAGCCCTGTGCAGCAGCTTGGAACATTTTATTACATTACGGGCATTTTACAAATACTTTAAAATTCTTCATAAAATTATAAATTGTATGAAGGAAGAAGCATTGTTAAGACTGAATTGATAGAATGCTGCTGTTCAAAACTTATCACTTTTAGTTTTCCTCCTCATTCATTACACTTGCCAAGTATTATCATCAAAATGTGCTGATGAAAGGTCATCAACCTGAAACATTAATTCTGTTTCTCTCATCACAGATGATTCCAGACTTACTGAGCATTTTGTTCAGATTTTACCACAGATTTCCAGTACCTGCAGTATTTTGCTTAAGTATTATAACCTGTCTGTGTCATCATGGTAACACTCCCATACCATATACATTAGCATGCCTTAGATTTCAGATGCAGTATTGTAGTGGATATCTCAACAAAGTAGTTTTCACACTGGGGTCTGTGGACTCCTGGGGTTTGGTTAAGTCTATTCAGGGCTCCATGACAAAGATCCAGCCTTACAAGTAGGCCCAGGCACCATGGTCAAAATAACTGAATGAGAGGCGGCCAGAGCTTGCTCTGCTGC
This sequence comes from Cetorhinus maximus, assembly GCF_964194155.1. Taxonomy (NCBI): domain Eukaryota; kingdom Metazoa; phylum Chordata; class Chondrichthyes; order Lamniformes; family Cetorhinidae; genus Cetorhinus; species Cetorhinus maximus. Next base: position 26,531 of record NW_027597242.1, read on the forward strand.
ACCACACTTCTGCTCCACCCATGCTCCCCTAGTGCTTACTCTATGTTCCTGCTGTCTCCAGGAGTATACATCCTCTCACTCTCTCTGTCCTCCTGACATCCTCCCGCTCTCTCTGTCCTCTCACTCTCTCTGTCATCCTGCTCTCTTTGTCCTCCCACTCTCAACATCATCCCACTCTCACCATTATCTCACTCCCTCTGGCCTCCGGCTCCCTCCATGCTCCCACTCTCTCTGTCCTCCCGCTCTCTGTACTCCTGCTCTCTCTCCCCTCCCGCTCTCATCATCATCCCACTCTCTCCGTGCTTCTGCTATCTTTTCTCCCACTCTCTCTGTACTCCTGCTTTCTCTGTCCTCCTGCTCCCTCTGACCTCCCACTCTCTCTGTCCTCCTGCTTTCTCTGTCCTCCTGCTCCCTCTGACCTCCCGCTCTCTCTGGCCTCCAGCTCTCTCCATTCCCCCGCTCTCTCCATCCTCCCAATCTCTCAGTCCTCCTTTCTCCATCCTCCCACTCTCTCCATCTTCCTGCTCCCTCTGTCCATCTTCTCTCTATCCTCTTGCTCTCTCTATCCTCCTGCTCTCTCTGTCCTCCTGCTCTCTGGGTCCTCCTGCTCTCTCCATCTTCTCACTCCCGATGGCACAGCCGATGGTAAATGCTGAGCTCTCACATCCCAAAGGAAACTTGAAACAACTACCACAACTGTTTTGCAATTTGTATATATTTCGAGATGTGTGCCTTTAATTCAGTAGTAATAAGACCACCAAGTCTTATAGGTTTCTTACAAAACTAAATTAAACCTTTAATAGAAAACATGATTTTAAACGCAAGCATAGATCTACAAATTACTACAATGATAACTTCTAAATACCCTAATTGATCTTGACGCCCAGTTACACTGTTATTAAAGCAACAATAAGACACATATGGTCAGAATTTTCTGCTCTTTGGGCGCCCGACCCAAATGAACATAAAAAGATGCGCGAATTCGTCAGGCGAGTGTCCTGACATCATTGCGCACTCGCGCGATATTTCGGTTGGTGGGGGTGTGCGGGAGTTGGCAATGCGCCCGCCAACAATTAAAAGGCCTATTATAGCCATTAACAATCAGATTGAATTAAATTTTTCGCTGCCCGTCCAACCTTACGGTTGCTAGTCAGGCGAAAAGGCCCAGTGGCCTTTGCATTTTTTGCAAAACTTCATCCATGGGTGGGATAGGGTTTCCATCTGTCATTATAGAAACAATTTAAAAATTTCACATTACTTTCTACCATGAGTCATATGTTTTTTAATGCCTTAAAATGCTTTATTTTTAATTTTTTATATCTTCATCTCCATGAGACAGCTCTGTGCCTCAGGGAGCTTTTCCTGTGCGCTCCTGTGCATGCACACGAAGTACCCTGCTCACCCATCTCCCCTCTCCACACAGGCAGCGCTGAATGCTGCAGCATGCATTTCACACTGGGCCGGCCTTAATTGGTTCGCTAGTGTGACATCACGGTCTGGCCCTGATCGCAGGTGGCGGTCAGCTTCCTGGCCGCTCCCGGCCGCCGTCTCCACCCTCCCCCCCTCCGAGCCTGCCTGATGAGGTAAAAATTCTGGCCAATGATTTTAAAAGACCCAGTCAATGTAATACAAACTACCCTGAAACAGTCGAATTCAAAGTGAGTTTTCTTAACTTCAGTTCTTTGTAGACAGCAGCTTGAGGCTTAGATGCTGGAGGCTTTTCATATTTGTTAGATCTCAGAATTCCTTCCCTTGCACACAGCCTTCTCTCCTTTATCCACATTTACCCCTTTCAATGCGAATTCCCATTATTTCACTATGTCTTTGGACTTTATCTTTCTAATAATAAAATTCTCTCATAATGACAATTTCACTAGCAATCTCTGGGAAAAATAGACACACTGCTTCTTAACTTCTCCTGGCTAGGTGAAACATTTCATCCCTCCTTTGAAGTCAAGCTAGTCTGGTTTATTTAATAATGCAAATGTTCCCTTTATCCCTATGTTAACCTAGTTAACATTTCAAACCTAGCTTACCTTCTGACATATTAAGCCTTCAGACCAGCTGCCTTTAATTCAATTAAGTCACACACATACTCAGACATAGGCACAGACCCCACTGTTACTCTACTTAGCAGTAAATTCTAATAACATTATGAAAATTATTATATCTTCCTAACACTGTCCTCCTGTTCTCTCTGTCCACCTGCTCTCGCATGCTCCAGCTCTCTCCATCCTCCCATGCTCCCCTTCCAACTACTCACTCCATCACCCTGCTGACCGGTGCCCCTGGGCTCTCCATCCCCCCGCTCAACCCATACTCCTGCTCTCTCCGTGCCCCTGCTCTCCCCGTGCCCCTGCTCTTCCCGTGCTCCTGCTCTCTCCATGCTCCTGCTCTCCCCATACTCCTGCTCTCTCCGTGCCCCTGCTCTCCCCGTGCCCCTGCTCTTCCCGTGCTCCTGCTCTCTCCGTGCCCCTGCTCTCCCCGTGCCCCTGCTCTTCCCGTGCTCCTGCTCTCTCCATGCTCCTGCTCTCCCCATACTCCTGCTCTCTCCGTGCCCCTGCTCTCTCCGTGCTCCTGCTCTCCCCATGCTCCTGCTCTCCCCGTGCCCCGCTCTCCCCGTGCCCCTGCTCTCCCCTTGCTCCTGCTCTCTCCATGCTCCTGCTCTCCCCGTGCTCCTGCTCTCCCCGTGCCCCTGCTCTCCCCGTGCCCCTGCTCTCTCTGTGATTCTGCTATCTCCGCGCTCCTGCTCTCCCCATGCTCCTGCTCTCTCCGTATTCCAGCTCTCTCTGAGTTGCTGCTCTCTCCAGGTTCCTGCTCTCTTTGTGATTCTGCTCTCCCCTTGCCCCAGCTCTCTTTCTCCTGTGCTCCTGCTCTCTCTCGTGCTCCTGCTCTATCCATGCTCTGGCCCTCCCCATGCTCCTGCAGTCTCTGTGCTCCTGCTGTCCCCATGTTGCTCTGCCCGTGTTCCCGCTCTCCTGTGCGACTGGTCTCTCCTTGCTCCCATTCTGCCTGTGCTCCTGCTCTCCCCATGGTTCGGTTTTCCCCGTACGCTGGCTTTATCCATGCTCCTGCTCCCTCCGTGCTCCGGCTCTCCCTGTGCTCCTGCCCTCCCCAAATCTTCCTGCTTTATCCATGCTCCTGCACATCCCGTGCTCCTGCACATCCCGTGCTCCTGCTCTCCCCGTGTTCCTGCTGTCTCCATGTTCCTGCACTCTCTGTGACCCTATGCTCTCTGTGCCCCTGCTATTTCTGTGCTCCTGGTCTTTCCATGCTCCTTCACTGCTGTGCCCCTGCTATCTCTCCATGTTCCTGCTCTCCCTATTGTCCCGCTCTCCCCATGCTCCTTCTCTGTCCATGCTCCTCCTCTCTCTGTGCTCCTGCTCTCTGCATGTCCTTGCTCTCCCCATGTTCCCGCTTATCTCGTGTTCCTGCTCTCTTCTTGCTCGTGCTATCTCCTTGTGCTCCTGCTCACCTTCCATGCTCCTGCTCTCTCCGTGGTCCTGTTCTCTCCATGTGTTCCTGCTCTGTCCATGCTCCTGCTGTCTCTCTGCTCCTGCTCTCTGCTTGCTTGTGATCTCACCATGCTCCTGCTCCCCCTGTGCTCCTGCTCTACCCATGCTCCTACACTCTCCGTGCTCCTGCTGTCACCACGCTTCTGTTCTCTGCATGCTCGGGCTCTCTCCATTTTCCTGTTCTCTTCATACTGCTGCTCTCTCTGTGCTCCAGCTCTCCCCGTTCTCCTGCTCTCCCCGTGCTCCTGCTTGTTCCATGCACCTGCTCTCTCCCTGCTCCTGCTCTCCCTGTGCTCCTGCTCTCCCTGTGCTCCTGCTCTCCCCATGCTCCTGCTCTTGACGTGCTCCTGCTCTCTCCTTGCTCCTGCTCTCACCTTGCCCCTCCTCTGTCCATGCACCCGCTCTCCCTATGCTCCTGCTTGCCCATGCTCCTGCTCTCTCCTTGCTGCTGCTCTCTCTGTGCTCCTGCTCTCTCCTTGCTACTGCTCTCTTTGTGCTCCTCCTCTGTCCATGCTCCTGCTCTCCCTTTCCTCCTGCTTGCCCATGCTCCTGCTCTACACGTGCTCCTGATCTCTCCTTTCTCCTGCTCTATCCTTGCTCCTGCTTTCTCCATGCTCCCTGCTCTCTCTGTGTTCTTGGTTCTTTAGGTGCTCCTGCTCTCCCTGTGCTCCCACTGTCCCCGTGCTCCTGCTGTTGCCATGCTCCTGCACTCTCCATGCTCCTGCTCTCCCAGTCTTCCTGCTCTCTCTCCACCCTCCTGCTCTAACCATGCTGCTGCTCTCTCGTGCTCTGGCTCTCTCAGTTCTCCTGCTCTTCCTGTGCTCCTACTTTTTTCTTATATTCATTCACGGGATGTGGGCTTCGCTGGCTGGGCCAGCATTCATTGCCCATCCCTTGTTGCCCTTGAGAAGGTGGTGGTGAGCTGCCTTCTTGAACCGCTGCAGTCCATGTGGTGTAGGTACACCCACAGTGCTGTTAGGGAGGGAGTTCCAGGATTTTGACCCAGCGACCGTGAAAGAACGGCGATATATTTCCAAGTCAGGATGGTGAGCGACTTGGAGGGGTGTTCCCATCTATCTGCTGCCCTTATCCTTCTAAGTGGTAGTGGTCGTGGGTTTGGAAGGTGCTGTTGAAGGAGCCTTGGTGAATTCCTACGGTGCATCTTGTAGATGGTACACACTGCTGCCACTGTGCGTCGGTGGTAGAGGGAGTGAATGTTTGTGGATGTGGTGCCAATTAAGCGGATTGCTTTGTCCTGGACGGTGTCCAGCTTCTTCAGTGTTGTAGGAGCAACACTCATCTAGGCAAGTGGGGAGTATTCCATCACACTCCTGACTTGTGCCTTGTAGATGGTGGACAGGCTTTGGGGAGTTAGGAGGTGAGTTACTCATCGCACGGTTCCTAGACTCTTACCTGCTCTTGTAGCCACAGTATTTATATGGCTAGTCCAGTTCAGTTTCTAGTCAATGTTAACCCCCAGGGTGTTGATAGTGGGGTATTCTGTGATGGTAATGCCATTGAACATCAAGGAGCGATGGTTAGATTCTCTCTTGTTGGTGATGGTCATTGCCTGGTACTTGTGTGGTGTGAATGTTACTTGCCATTTGTCAGCCTAAGCCTGGATATTGTCCAGGTCTTGCTGCATTTGGACATAGACTGCTTCAGTATCTGAGGAGCCGTGAATGGTGCTGAACATTGTACAATCATCAGCGAACATCCCCACTTCTGACCTTATGATGGAAGGAAGGTCATTGATGAAGCAGCTGAAGATGGTTGGGCCTAGGACACTATCCTGAGTAACTCCTGCAGTGATGTCCTGGAGCTGAGATGACTGACCTCCAACAACCACAACCATCTTCCTTTGTGCTAGTATGACTCCAACCAGCGGAGAATTCTCCCCCTGATTCCCATTGACTCCAGTTTTGCTCGGGCTCCTTGATGCCACACTCAGTCAAATGTTGCCTTGATGTCAAGGGCAGTCACTCTCATCTCACCTCAGGAGTTCAGCTCTTTTGCCATTTTTGAACCAAGGCTGTAAAAATGTCAGAAGCTGAGTGGCCCTGGCGGAACCCAAAATGGGTGTCAGTGAGCAGGTTATTACTAAGCAAGTGCCACTTGTTAGCACTGTTGATGACCCCTCCATTACTTTACTGATGATCGAGCGTAGACTGATGGGGCGGTAATTGGCCGGATTGGATTTGTCCTGCTTTTTCTGTGCAGGACATACCTGGGCAATTTTCCACATAGCCGGGTAGATGCCAGTGTTGTAGCTGTACTGGAGCAACTTGGCTAGAGGCATGGCAAGTTCTGGGGCACAAGTCTTCAGTATTATTGGTGGAATATTGTCAGGGCCTATAGCCTTTGCAGTATCCAGTGCCTTCAGCCATTTCTTGCTATCACGTGGAGTGAATCGAATTGGCTGAAGGCTAGCATCTGTGATGCTGGGGACCTCCGGAGGAGGCCAAGATGGATCAACCACTTGGCACTTCTGGGTGAAGATTGTCAGCCTTATATTTTACACTGCTGTGCTGGGCTCCTCCATCTTTGAGGATGGAGATATTTGTGGAGCTTCAGTGAGTTGTTTAATTGTCCACTACCATTCATGACTGAATGTGGTAAGACTGCAGAGCTTAGACCTGATCCGTTGGTTGTGGGATCACTTAGCTCTGTCTGTCACTTGCTGCATATGCTGTTTGGTATGCAAGTAGTCCTGTTTAATAGCTTCACCAGGTTGACACCTCATTTTTAGGAATGCCTGGTGCTGCTCCTGGCATGCCCTCCTGCACTCTTCATTGAACCAGGGTTGATCCCCTGGCTTGATGGTAATGGTTGAGTGGGGGATATGCCGGGTCATGAGGTTAGAGATTGTGTTCGAGTACAATTCTGTTGCTGCTGATGGCCCACAGCGCCTCATGGATGCCCAGTCTTGAGTTGCTGGATCTGTTCGAAATCTATCCTATGTAGCTTGTTCCATGCTCCTGCTTTCTCCCTGTCCCTGCTTCCCCTGTGGTCCTGCTCTCCCTCTGCCCCTGCTCTCTCCGTGCCCCTGCTCTCTCCATGTTCCTGCTCTCTCCATGCTCCTGCTCTCTCCATGCTCCTGCTCTCTCCGTGCTCCTGCTCTCTCCGTGCTCCTGCTTTCCCTCTGCCGCTGCTCTCTCCATGCTCCTGCTCTCTCCATGCTCCTGCTCTCCCTCTGCCCCTGCTCTCTCCATGCTCCTGCTCTCTCCATGCTCCTGCTCTCCCTCTGCCCCTGCTCTCTCCATGCTCCTGCTCTCTCCGTGCTCCTGCTCTCTCCGTGCTCCTGCTCTCCCTCTGCCGCTGCTCTCTCCATGCTCCTGCTCTCTCCATGCTCCTGCTCTCCCTCTGCCGCTGCTCTCTCCATGCTCCTGCTCTCTCCATGCTCCTGCTCTCCCTCTGCCCCTGCTCTCTCCATGCTCCTGCTCTCTCCATGCTCCTGCTCTCCCTCTGCCCCTGCTCTCTCCATGCTCCTGCTCTCTCCATGCTCCTGCTCTCTCCATGCTCCTGCTCTCTCCGTGCTCCTGCTCTCTCCGTGCTCCTGCTCTCTCCATGCTTCTGCTCTCCCTATGCCCCTGCTCTCTCCATGCTCCTGCTCTCCCCATGCTGTCCCCATGCTGCTGCTCTCCCCATGCTGCTGCTCTCTCCAAGCTCCTACTCTCCCTGTGCTCCCGCTCTCACTGTGCTCCTGCTCTCTCTCCATGCTCCTGCTTTCTCTGTACTCCTGCTTTCTCCTTGCTCCTGCTCTCTCCGTATTCCTGCTCACCCCGTGCTCCTGCCCTCTCCATGCTCCTGCTTTCTCTGTGCTCCTGCTGTCTCTCTGCTTCTGCTCACTCCATGCTCCTGCCTTCTCCCTGCTCCTTTTCTCTCCGTGCTCCTGCTCTCTCCATGTTCCTGCTCCTTCGTGCTCCTGTTCTCTCATTTCTCCTGCTCTCACTCCCTGCTCCTGCTCTCTCCATGTACCTGCTCTCCCCGTGCTCTTGCTCTCTCTGTGCTCCCGCTCTCTCCGTGCTCCTGCTCTTTCCCAACTCCTGCTCTCTCCGTGGTCCTGCTCTCTCCATGCATTTGCTCTCTCTGTACTCGTGCTCTCCCCATGCGCCTGCATCCCCAGTTGCCCTTGAGAATTTGGCGGTGAGTCACCTTCTTGGACTGCTGCAGTCCATATGTAGTAGGCACAGCCATGGTGCTGTTAGGAATGAAATTCCAGGATATTGAGCCAGTGAGAGTGAAGGAATGATGATATAGTTCTATGTCAGGATGGTGCATGGCTTCGAGGGTAACGTGAATTTGGTGGTGTTCCCATGCACCAGCTGCCCTTGTCCTTCAAGGCAGTAGAGGTCGCTGGTTTGAAAGGTGCTGTCTAAGGTTACTGCAGCGCATCTTGTAGATGGAACACACTGCTGCTACTGTGCATCGGTGATGGAGGGAATGAATGTTGAAGGTGTGGATGTAATGTCAGTCAAGTGGGCTGCTTTGCCATGGAACTTGTCCAGCTTCTCCAGTGTTGTGGGAGTTGCACTCATCCAGGTCAGTGGAGAGTATTCCATCACCCTCCAGACTTATGCCTTGTGGATGGTAGATAAGCTTTGGGGAGTCAGGAGGTGAGTTACTCTCTGCGGAATTCCCAGCCTCTGACATTCTTTTGTTATAATATTTATATGGCTAATCCAGTTCAGTTTCTGGTCAATGGTAACCCCCAGATTCTTGAGAGCAGCGAATTCAACAATGATAATGCCATCAAATGTCAAGAGGAGATGGTTACATTATCTCTTGTTGGAGGTGGTCATTGCCTGGCACATGTGTGGTGCGAATGTTACTTGCCAATTATCAGCCCAAGTTTGATTATTGTCCAGGTCTTGCTGCCCTTAGACATGGACTGCTTCAGTATTTGGGGAATTGCGAATGGTGCTGAAGATTTTGTAATCATCAGCGAACATCCCCACTTCAGACGTTATGATGGAAGGAAGATCATTGACGAAGCAGCTGAAGATGGTTGGGCTTAGGACACTACCCTGAGGAACTCCTACAGTGATATCCCAGGGCTGAGCTGACCTCTAACAACCACAACCATCTTCCTTCATGCTAGATATGACTCCAACCAATGGAGAGATTTCCCCCTGGTTTTTTTAGGGCTCCTTGATGCCACATTCTGTCAAATGCTGCCTTGATGTCAAGGCAGTCACCCTCACCTCAAATCTTGATTTCAGCACTTATTTTTTCTTATTATTCATTCACGGGGTGTGGGCTTTGCTGGTTGGGCCAGCATTTATTGCCCATCCCTAGTTGCCCTTGAGAAGATGGTGGTGAGCTGCCTTCTTGAAACGCTGCAGTCCATGTGATGTAGGTACACCTAAAGTGCTGTTAGGGAGGGAGTTCAAGGATTTTGACCCAGTGACAGTAAAAGAACAGCGAAATATTTCCAAGTCAGGATGGTGAGTGACTTGAAGGGGAACTTCCAGATGGTGGTGTTTCCATCTATCTGCTGCCCTTGTCCTTCTAGATAGTAGTGGTCGTGAGTTTGGAAGGTGCAGTCAAAGGAGCCTTGGTGAATTCCTGCAGTGTATCTTGTAGATGGTGCACACTGCTGCTACTGTGCGTCAGTGGCGGAGGGAGTGAATGTTTGTGGATGTGGTGCCAATTAAGTGGGCTGCGTTGTCCTGGATGGTATCAAGCTTCTTGAGTGTTGTGGGAGCTGTACTCATCCAGGAAAGTGCGGAGTATTCTATCACACTCCTGACTTGTGCCTTGTAGGTGATGGACAGGCTTTAGGGAGTCAGGAGGTGGGTTACTCATTGCAGGGGTTTTAGCCTTTGATGTGCTCTTGTAGCCAAAGTATTTTTATGGCTAGTCCAGTTCAGTTTCTGGTCAATGGTAACCCCCAGGATGTTGATCATGGGGGATTCAGTGATGGTAATGCCATTGAACATCAAGGGGCGCTGGTTGGATTCTCTCTTGTTGGAGATGATCATTGCCTGACACATGTGTGGTGCAAATGTTATTTGCCACTTATCAGCCTAAGCCTGGATATTGTCCAGATCGTGTTGCTTTTGGACATGGACTGCTTCAGTATCTGAGGAGTCGCGAACGGTGCTGAACATTGTGCTATCATGAGCGAACATCCCCACTTCTTACCTTATGATGGAAGGAAGGTCATTGATGAAGCAGCTGAAGATGGTTGGGCCGAGGAAACTACCCTGAGGAATCCTGCAGTGATGTCCTGGAGCTCAAATGATTGACCTCCAACAACCACAACCATCTTTCTTTGTGCAAGGTATGACTCCAACCAGCAGAGTTTTCCCCCTGATTCCCATTGACTCCAGTTTTGCCAGGGTTCCTTGATGCCACACTCGGTCAAATGCTGCCTTGATGTCAAGGGCAGTCACTCTCACCTCACCTCTGGAGTTCAGCTCTTTTGTCCATGTTTGATAGCATTATTGATGACCCCTTCCATTACTTTACTGATGATGGAAAGTAGACTCATGGTAACTGGCTGTGTTGGAATTGTCCTGCTTTTCGTGTACAGGGCATAGCTGGGCAATTTTCCACATAGTCAGGTAGATGCCAGTGTTGTAGCTGTACTAGATAAGCTTGGCTAGGGGCACGGCAAGTTCTGGAGCACAAGTCTTCAGTACTATTGCCAGAATACTGTCAGGGCCCATAGACTTTGCAGTATCCAGTGCCTTCAGCCATTTCTTGATATCATGTAGAGTGAATTGAATTGGCTGAAGGCTGGCATCTGTGATACTGGGAGCGTCTGGAGGAGGTCAAGATGGATCATCCACTCGGCACTTTTGGCTGAAGATTGTAGCAAATGCTTCAGCCTTATCTTTTACACTGATGTGCTGGGTTCCTCCATCATTGAGGATGGGGCTATTTGTAGAGCCTCCTCCTCCGGTGAGTTGTTCAATTGTCCACCACCATTCACGACTGGATGTGATAGGGCTGGAGAGCTTAGATCTGATCCATTGGTTGTGTGATCGCTAAGCCCTGTCTGTCACTTGCAGCTTATGCTGTTTGGCACGCAAGTAGTCCTGTGTTATAGCTTCACCAGGTTGACACCTCATTTTTAGGTCTGCCTAGCGCTGCTTCTGGCATGCCCTCCTGCACTCTTCATTGAATCAGGGTTGACCCCCTGGCTTGATGGTAATGGTAGAGTGGGGGATACGCTGGACCATGAGGTTACAGGTTGTGTTCAAGTACAATTCTGCTGCACCTCGTGGATGCCCAGTCTTGCGTTGCTAGATCTGTTCAAAATCTATCCCATTTAGCACAGTGCTAACGCCACACAATAGGATGGAGGGTATCCTCAATGTGAAGGCGGGACTTCGTCTCCACAATGACTGTGCAGTGGTCACTCCTACCGATACTGTCATGGACAGATGCATCTGTGGCAGGCAGGTTGGTGAGGATGTTTTTCCCTCTTGTTTGTTCCCTCACCACCTGCCGCAGACCCAGCCTACCAGCTATCTCATTTAGGGCTCGGCCAGCTCGGTCATTAGTGGTGCTACCGAGCCACTCTTGGTGGTGGACACTGAAGTCCTCTACCCAGAGTACATTCTGCGCCCTTGCCATCCTCAGTATATTAATGACCTAGGCCTTGGTGTACAGGGCACAACTTCAAAATTTGCAGATTTACGAAATTTGGAAGCATTGTGAACTGTGAGAAGGATCATGTAAAACTCCAAAAGGACACAGGTTGGTGGATTAGGCGGACAAGTGGCAGATGAAATTTGATTGTGATGTGATTCATTTTGGTTGGAAGAACCCGGACAAACAATATAATATAAAGGGCACAACTCTAAAGTGGACACAGGAGCAGAACGACCTGGGTGTATATGTGCATAAATCATTGAAGGTGGTAGGACAGGTTGAGAGAGTGGTTAATAAAGCATACAGTATCCTGGGCTTTATTAATAGGGTCACAGAGTATAAGAGTAAGGAGGTCATGTTACTTATATAAAACACTGGTTTGACCTCAACTGGAGTATTGTGTCCAGTTCTGGGTGCCACACTTTAGGAAAGGTGTGAAGGCATCAGAGAGAGTGCAGTAAAGATTCATGAGAATGGTTCCAGGGATGAGGAACTTCAATTATGTAGCTAGGTTGGAGAAATTGGGATTGTTTACCCTGGAGAAGCAAGATTTGATAGAGGTATTCAAATTCATGAGTGTTCTGAACAGAGTAGATAGGGAATAAATGATCCCATTGGTGGAAGGATCAAGAACAAGAGGACACAGATTTAATGTAATTGGCAAAAGAAGCAGTGGAGACTCGAGGAGAAAGTTCTTCACACAGCAAGTGGTTAGGATTTGGAATGCATCACCTGAGAGTGTGGTGGAGGCAGGTACCATCAAAGCATTCAAAAGGGAATTTGATTGTTATCTGAAAAGGACGAATTGGCAGAGCTACGGGGAGAAGGCAGGGGTGTGGCACAAGGTAAGTAGCTTCTGAGGAGAGCCGGTGCTGGCCTGATGGGCCGACTGGCCTCCTTCTGTGTGTTCACAATTCCCTGATTCCATGAAACGATAATCCAGAACAAAATGAACAATCACCTGGGCAAATGGGTATTAATTGAGAAAAGCTTGTGTGGATTTGTTAAGTGAAAATCATGTTTACCTGACGACTGAATTTCTTTGATGATGAAACAGCAAGGGTTAATGAGGATAATGTGGTTGATGTGCAGTATATGGGCTTCCAAAACACGTTTGATAAAGTGCCAAAAACAGGATTGTCAGAAAAGCTTAAGCCCATGAAATAAATTGAATAGGCAGCATAGAAATGAAGTTGCCTGAGTGACAGGAAACAGAGCTATAGTGAACAGACTGGGAGACATAGTGGAATTCCCCAGGGGTCAGTATTAGGACCACTGCTTTTCTTGATCTGTAATAATGCCCTAGGCTTGGATGTACAGGGGAAAATTTCAAAATTTTCAGGTGACACAAAGCGTGGAAGTATTGTGAATTGTGAGGAGGTAGCAATAGACTTCAAGTGGTCTTAGACAGACTGGTGGAATGGGCAGACAAGTGGTAGATGAAATGTAATGCAAAGAAGTGGGAATTCATGTATTTTGGTAGGAAGAATGAGGAGATGCAATATAAAATGAAAGGTGTAGTTCCAAAGGGGGTGCAGAAGCAGAGGGACATCAGTGTGCACAAATCGTTGAATGTGGCTAGGCAGTGTGAGGAAGAGGGTTAATAAGACATACACGATTCAGAAATTCATAAATGGAGGTACACAGTTCAACAGCAAGAAAGTTGTGATGAACCTTTATAAAACATGGGTTCAGCCTCAACTGGAGTATTGTGTCCAATTTTGGACACCATTCTTTAGGAAACATGTGAAGACATTGGAGAAAGTGCAGAAAAGAATTATAAAAACAGATCCAGGGATGAGGGGCTTCAGTTACGAGGATAGATTGGAAAAACAAAAATAAAAATAGCTGGACAAATTCGGCAGGTCTGACAGCATCTCTCCGCAGAGATTTTCCAGTTATTTTTATTTTTGCTTCAGATTTCCAGCATCCGCAGTATTTTGCTTTTATCTTAGATTGGAGAAGCTGGGGCTGTTCTCCTTGGAGAAGAGAAGGTTGAATGGAGATTTGATAGGTCCCTCAAAATCATGAGGGTCCTTTACAGAATAGGTAGGGAGAAACAGTTCCCATTGGCAGAAGGGTCAAGAATTCGAGGACACCGATTTAAGGTGCATGGCAAAAGAACCAAAGTCAACATGAGGATAAGCTTTTTTCTCATAGCAAGTGGCTCAAATCTGGAAGGTACTGGAGGTGATAGAGGCAGATTCAATCATGACCTTTAAAAAATGGAATTGCATAATTACCTGAATAGAAAGAATTTGCAGGTCTACGGAGTTATGATGGGATATGGAACTAGCTGAGTTGCTCTTTCAGAGAGACAACACAAACATGACGGGCTGAATGGCCTCCTCCTGTGATGTAACCTATGATAACCTTTAAACACCTGTAAAACCAGTGACTGAAATGTGAGTCATCCATTTACAGATTTTTTTTTCTCTGACTTTATTGCAGTTTTCAGTAAGCTGTTGTCAGTAATAAAGGTTTTTACACTTGTTATAACAAGACTGATGATGTACTGCTGAGACGTTGTGTGGGGCTGATTGTGCTGATTATGGGTTGTTTTCTCACTGAAACAATTGCAGATTTTGATCAAATTAAGACAGTACCATGTACCATCAAATCGTCCAGCACAATACCCCCATCTAGTGGCCCCAATCCATTTTCACCAATAATCCCACTGTTCTATTATTGGCTACTAGACCTGAGGAAATTCGTTGCAACTCTCAGTCGCCACCTAAATGCAAGTACCTGATGACTTGCCTCTTGCAAAGGCAACACCTATTTCTGTTACCTCCATCAGCCCATCTTCCAGATCCAATTTAGTAATAACCTCAATTCATAAAATCATAGAGCAATTATAGCACAGAACAAGGCTATTTGGCCCATTGAGCTTGTGTTGGCTCTCTGCAACAGAGTTGCACTTTCCCATCCTTTCCCTGTAGCCCTGCAATTCTATTCCTGCAGGTCCTTACCCAATTCCCCCTTGAAAGCCGTGATTGAATCTACCTCTCGTGCTCCCTTTCCAGGCAGTGCATTCCAGATCCTAACCACTGCCCACTTAGAAAATCTTTTTCTCATGTTACCTTTAATTTAGATACCAATCACTTTAAATCAGTGTCCTCTGGTTCTCAATCCTTTCCCCAATGTAAACAGTTTTAGAACCGTAGAAAAGTTTCGGTGCAGAAAGAGGCCACTCAGCCCATCATGTCTGCACCGGCCAAAACGAGAAAAAAGAAACTAGCCGCTCATTTCAATCCCACACTGGAAAGGATGGACTCCTCCATGTTGCATGACAGTGACGGGAGTCACTTTGGCAGACCAGCCAATGATCCCAGCATCTCCTATGGATGCACTAGAGAGAGTGCAGAGGAGATTCACCAGGATGTTGCCTGGGCTGGAGCGTTTTAGTTATGAGGAGAGATTGGATAGACTGGGGTTATTTTCCCTGGAGCAGAGGAGATTGAGGGGGACCATGATTGAGGTGTATAAAATTATGAGGGGCATAGATAGGGTGGACAGGAAGGAACTTTTCCCCTTGGTGGAGGGATCAATAACCAGGGGGCATAGATTTAAGGTAAGGGGCAGGAGGTTTAGAGGGGGTGTGAGGAAGAACTTTTTTCACCCAGAGGGCAGTTGGAATCTGGAACTCACTGCCTGAAAGGGTGGTCGAGGCAGAAACCCTCATAACATTTAAGGAGTATTTGGATGTGCACTTGCGATGCCTTGGCATACAAGGCTATGGGTCTAGTGCTGGAAAATGAGATTAGAATAGTTAGATACTTGTTTGACCGGTGCAGACTCGATGGGCCGAAGGGCCTTTTTCTGTGCTGTAGACCTCTGTGACTCTATGACTCAACAGCGCTCTCCTGTTTGCCGCTCCATCAAAGTCCTCATGTGAGCCCCCAAAAGCAGAACCTGATCTTGCCCTCCAGTGGACTGGCACCCAAACTAACCTGTCCCCCTGAGCTTGCTAGTGACTTTTTCCAATTTGTGGATCCCAAACCTATACAAGCCACCAATGTTTGTGCACTGCCAATCTCTGAGCTGGTGCTTCCGAGTGTCAGATCAAGTGTCAGTGCTTTTTTCATCAGTGCTGCAGGATTACCCTCTCTTCCCCTCCTGGGGCTGCTGTGACTGGGCAGACAGCTGTACTTGGGTGTCTGAAAACAGTGAAGCAGAAGGGGAGGTTTGGGATGAGGGAAGTAAAATGTAGGGCGGGCAGGAAGAGGTCCATGTTCACACCATCTGCAGCTTGCACACCAGATATAAGGATGATGGTGAGCTCGGGGTTGAGAAGGAGCGTAAGGCAGAAAGATGTTGTCACTGTCAATGTTCTCAGTGACGTTGGGTGCTACAGGCTCTGGCCCAGCCGACCCTGTGATGCTGAGAACCATCTCTGCTGTAGGGCTCAGGAGCTGCAGGTGTCCTTGTCCCTCGCCAGTTCTGGTCTGATCCTGGTAGATTATGGGCCACCTTGCCCTGTAAGGAATAATGAACAATGTCATTGAGTGATCTGCCTGCCACTGATGAATAGATGGAAATGTGTGCAAGTGTTAGGAATGGGTTGAAGCTCGCATCAATGGATGGTGTGTGAGGGTTGGGTGGAGTATCTGCATGTTAGGCCTGAGTTCTGAGTGCCAGGGAGTGCTGGATAAGTGATGGGATTGTGCTGCATTGAGCTGTGAGAGTTTGGCTATGTGGTCGGTAGCAGATGTGACCTGAAAATGCACTTGCTGACCTCGGCCACTGACGTGAGTTCAGTGAACTTCTTGTGCCAAGTCCTTGGGGCCTGACGCTGGGCGTTAACCTCTGTGACCACTTGCACACATTCCCTTTGGACAATTTACCTTAAAGGCCTCCTGCCCCCACAGGGGCGTGACCTCTCTCCCCCATCTACCTTCAGCACTAAAGCCTCCAATGCTACATCCGATGAATGTAGAAGCCCTCTCTTCTCCCTCTGTTTATGCAGCTCCCACTTTCAGTTAGAGTTTGTACCGATAGTCAGCAGCAACTTCCTTACACTGAGCGTAGCCTCCTTTCAAAAGGGACAGACTGCTATGAATCCTGACCTCTAGCCGGCAGCCCAGGTCCCATTCAGGCCAACACTATGATCATTTAGATGTGAAGGCAGCAGCAAGTCTGGCTACTACCTACTTCTCAAAGAGAGGAGGCACAGACAAATTGTGAATCACAAGCCCCCAGGCACAAAAACTGGTGCCAACCAATTTTTAGCCCATGGAATCGAATCAACCTGGAACCAAATTCATCAGAGCAATCGAAATGTTTAGTTCTTCGCTCCTGGTCTCCTCTATCAGAAAGTTACGGAGAGTTATAAGAACAAAACCCTGCTCCTTCGCTCCTTGGTTCATTGCTGTTTCTCAATGATGATGATGTTACTAGACAAATAAGCCATAGGCCTGGGCTAATGATCCATGGGTTCAAACCCACCACAATGGCTGTGAAATCCAAACTCAGCGAATTAAATAAAATCTGGAATAAAATGTTAGCATCAGTAATGGTGACAATGAAATGACAGAATTGTCCACTGATGGTTCACTAGTGCCCTTCAGAGATGGAAATCCGTCATTCCTTCCTTGGCCTACGTGTGTCTCTAGGCCCACAGTTAAATGTGATTGACTCTTAACTAAATTGCCGAGCAAGTTACTGAATTGAGGACAATTAGGAATGAACTACAAATGTTGGTCTTGCCAGTGATGCCTACATCCTGTGAATGAATAATAAAAGGAGGATATAACAGTAGCTAGGCCTCTGTAAGCCACTGAGTCAGAAAGCTTGGGTTTAAGCTGCGCTCCATAGCCGTGAGTGCAAAGTTGAGGCTGACTCTTTCCGTGCAATACTGAGGGAGTGCTGCACTCTCAGAGGTGCTGTCCTTTAGGTGAGATGCTAAACTGAGGTCTTCTCAAGTGGAGGTAAAGAGGCCATTGCCACTATGAAGAGGGAAGCTCTCCCTGGCCTCCTAGCTAATATTAACACTTCAACCAACATCAATAATTTAGATTATCATTTTGCTGTTTGTGGGAACTCTGTGTCCAAACTGGCTGCTGTGTTTCCCACATTAGAACAGTAACTACACTTCAACAGACTTTCATTACCTGTAAAGTGCTTTGGGACATCCTGAAGTTGTGAAAGGTGCTATATAAATACAAATCTTTTATTTGCTTTTCCATGTTAATTTTGATTACCTTCCACTAGCACAAAGAAGATGGTCAGAGCCTGAAAAAGGCTGTGATTCATTTGGAGCTGACTTTACACTGGTTCTCTTACCCCTGCCACTTAGGAAGGGTAGTGGGGGCACCTGCCTGTTTCCGGTGGGGGAGCCACTATTAATGCACATGTTATGGTCTTTGAAGCTGTTGCTGTTAGCTCTTGTGATGTGACATGTTGCCTGATTTTCCTGGCCTCCAGGTCGGCTAAAGCACATTGGCGCTCACAGGCTAGTGAGGAATGAGCCAGACCATCACATGGGTCCACCCGTCAACTCACCCCATCCACCATACACAGTGTACCTATCAAAAACAACTTGCATTTATATAGCAACTCTAATATAGTACTGTAAGAAAACATCCCAAGGCACTTCACATTATAAGACAGTATGTCCAAGTCACATTATAAGACAATATGTGACACCAAGTCACATAAGGAGATATTAGAGCAACCGGCCAAAAGCTTGTTCAAAAAGGTAGCTTTTAAGGAAGGAAAAGAGGTGGAGAGGTTTAGAGAGGGAATTTCAGAGTTGGGTCCCAGGAAGCTGAAAGCACAGCCACCAATGGTGGAGTGATTAAAATCAGGGATGTTCAAGAGACCAGAATTAGAGGAGTGTAGATATCTCAGAGAGTTATGGGGCTGGTGGATATACAGAGACAGGGATGGGCAAGACCTTGGAGGAATTTGAAACCAAGGATGAGAATTTTAAAATCAAGGTGATACTTAGCTGGCAGCCCATATAGGTCAGCGAGTACAGGGGTGCAATGGGACCTGACGTTAGGTAGGGCACAAGGCAGCACACTTGCACATTATAACTTGTGTCTCTAGGGAGCTTTAGGTGTGGTGGCCTCCTGATCATTGGTCTCCTGCAACAGCCCTGTAAGACTCTCAGGGTCATATCTGCCAAGCCAAGCCAATGCCATCTCTGCCTAACTGGTTGCAGATCTTGCCACAGGCAGGCAACATGCTGAGGGTTCCCTGGGCTGTGTAGTAGCCATAGGTGCAGCTGAGCTCAGGTGGGTACATTCCTCGCTTCAGGAATGCTGGTCCTTTCCAGTCTCAGGGTAAAATGGAGTTGGGGTACAGGACAAGAAAGACAGCATTGTAAGTTTTGGGGCACGCTTTCCATTTCTATTCTATGTCTATCAGCTCTAATATTTGTTTTAACTTATTTATGAAGCAATTTTCCTTACTAAACTGTGGCTTAGTGAGTAACGCTCTCATCTCTGAGTCAGAAAGTTGTGGGTTCAACACCCATGGACAGACATAAGTGCTAACTCTCAGCTATGCTCCCAGTGCAGTACTGAGGGAGTGCTGCACTGTCCAAGGTGACAACATTTGGATGAGGCTTAAAACCAAGGCTGAGCCTGCTATCCCAGGGTGCAAAAGGTCTCCTTGGCCCTATTTCAAAAGAGAGCAGGGTGGTTCACTACAGTGGCCTGGCCAAGATTTATTCCTCATTTAAACACTCAACTCATTTAAAAGGTACCTGGATCTGCATCTGGAGTGCTGTAACTTGCAAGGCTATGGACAAGGTGCTGGAAAGTGGGATTAAAGTGAGTGGCTAGCTTCTTTTTTCTCTTTTTTGGCCAGCGCAGATATGATGGGCTGAATGGCCACTTTCTGCACCGAAACTTTTCTATGGTTCTATGGTTCCACCTCAAATAACATCACTAAAGTAAGCAGACTGTCTGGTCATTTTCACAATGTAATCTCCTGATAGAGGCAAAGGAACAGGAACAGGAGACCATTCAGCCCCAGCGCTCCACCATTTAATAAGGTCATGGCTGACCTGTGTGTTATCCTCACTCTCCCAATTGGGTTCCATATCCCTTATTGCACTTACCCAATAAACATCTATCAATCTCAGCCTTGAAAGGTCTAATTGTCCCAGAGCATCCACTGTCTTCTGGGGAGAAGTTCCATAGGGTTGAATTTTAGCTGAGTTGAGATGACCCGGGAGCCCTTTGAAAATGGCAGGTGGGTCCCGATTCCAGCTAATGGATTCCTGGGCTCTCAGCCAAGCCTCATTATGTATTCTTGGCTCCAAGCCCAGAAATCCATTAGCCTATTGAAGCACTTGAACCCCACGAGAAACATTGCTTGGTTGACAGCTCTGGCTCTCTGACCTATGCTGTGAATTTCACAATGTTTATTTACACAAGTTAAAAAGTGGTTTCAGGTGCTTGCTGTTTCTACCATTTATACTTTAAAGGGTCTGGATGATTGACACTTTCATTGGGCTGTAGTTAAAAGGAACTTTTTTGAGAAAAGTGAAGAATCATCAATGAGTGATTTTTTTAAAAAGCTTTTTTATACACCTAATGTCACTATTAGGTTTGTTACTTTCCTACAGTGTAAAGTGGGTGAATGGGCATGGACATGCTATAGCTTTGCATGTGGGGCATGAGGGGCATAGGGATTATTTGGGGAGGCATACATTAACATAGGGGGCATGAGGGGCCATAGGGGTGGGTGAGGACATGTGGTGGCACAGATAGGGCATGGGGAATGTGTGGGGGAGGTGAGGGGTTTGAGGGATGAGGGCTGGACGGCGTTTGTGTTTTTATTTTAACTGGGATGAAGTCGTGGGGAACTGAGGCAGGCCTGTTAAACAGCCCGCCTCTGCGCCTGACAGTCCCCTCTGGCTGCCTCTGAAATTTAACCCAGGTTGGCTGACCCAACGGCAGCACACGCAGTGAAAATCTCATCCTCCCGGGCACTTTCTCCCAAGGTGGGTGGGCTGAGCCAGGAATTTTCCTGATCCCCGCAGCCCCCCTTGAGGATGGAAGTACAGCCCATAGTGACTACACCCTTTCAGTGAAACATGCCTCCTGTTTCCACTCAGAAATGATCTAGCTCCAATTTTAAGATGGTGCATCCTTTGTTCTTGATTTTTGCACAGGGGAATAGCCTTTCCTCAGACCAAAACACTTCCATTAGGAACATCAGAATAAATATAAACTATTCAACCCCTTGCGCTTACCCCACTAATCTATCTGACCATGGCTGATCTGTACATCAACTCCAATTTTTTCATTCATTCTGGGGATATGAGCATCGCTGGCTGGGCCAGCATTTATTGCCCATCCCTAGTTGCCCTTGAGAAGGTGGTGGTGAGCTGCCTTCTTGAACCGCTACAGTCCCTGTGGTGTAGGTACACCCACCGTGCTGTTAGGAGGGAATTCCAGGATTTTGATCCAGCGACAGTGAAGGAATGGCAATATATTTCCAAGTCAAGATGGTGAATGACTTGGAGGGGAAATTCCAGGTGGTGGTGTTCTCATATGTCTGCTGCCCTTGTCCTTCTAGATGATAGCAGTTGTGGGTTTGGAAGGTGCTGCCTAAGGAGCCTTGGTGAGTTTCTGCAGTGTATCTTGTAGATGTGCACTGTGCATTGGTGGTGGAGGGAGTAAATGTTGAAGGTAGTGGATGGGGTCCAGATAAAGCGGGTTGCTTTTTTCCTGGATGGTGTTGAGCTCCTTGAATGTTGTTGGAGCTGCACTCCTGACTTGTGCCTTGCAGATGGTGGACATGCTTTGGGGAGTCAGGAGATGAGTTGCTCACTACAGGATTCCCAGCTTCTGACCTGCTCTTGTAGCCATAGTATTAGTATGGCTAGTCCAGTTCAGTTTCTGGTCAATCATACCCCACCCCAGGTGTTGATAGTGGGAAATTCAGCAATGGTGATGCCATTGAATATCAAAGGGAGATGGTTAGATTCTCTCTTGTTGAAAATGGCCATTGTCAGGCACTTGTGTGGCGTGGATGTTACTTGTCACTCATCAACCCAAGCCTGGATATTGTCCATGTTTTGCTTCATTTGGACATAGACTGCTTCAGTATCTGAGGAGTTGCAAATGGTACTGACCATTGTGCAATCATCAGCGAACATCCCCACTTCTGACCTTATGATGAAAGGAAGGTCATTGATGAAGCAGCTGAAGATGGTTGGGCTGAGGACACTACCCTGAGAAACTACTGCAGTGATGTCCTGGAGCTGAGATGACTGACCCCCAACAACCACCACCATCTTCCTTTGTGCTAGGTATGAATCCAACCAGTGGAAGGGTTTCCCTTGATTCCCATTGGCTCCAGTTTTGCTCCATTTGGCTCACCCCAACAAAAATCAAAATTCAAAATCCTACCTTAGTCTGTTCAGATGCCACATCTGAAGAAATCAGATACCTCACTATTGTTAATTTCTTTTGCTATTTTTGATCCCCCTTCATAAATTTACTTCTTGCCATATGGAATCTGATTTAAATAGTTGCATAATTTAAATCAGAAAAGCACTAAACTTCCCACTGACAATGTTTCCATAATCCTAGTGCTACGGCAATGAGGGCTTGACAACAAAGACCTCCACAAACTAACATAAGTCCTAGTGTACAGAGCAGGTGTTGTCACCACACCCCAGTACCACAGTGAGACCTGGACTGTGTATCAATGACACGTAAGAGCACATGAGAAATTCCAGCAGCAATGACTCCACCACATCTTCCGGATTCACTGGGAGGACCATTGCTACCAATTGTTCAAAATGGTGACAACTTGCCCATCAAGCTGCATCATGCTTTGAGTCACAATGTCTTAATGATGAGAGAGAGCAGTGTCAGAGAAGGAAAGAAAAGGAAACAAATCCTGCACTCTGGATCCCACCACCTCAAGGGGCGTCCTGCCCTATGTGCCCAAAGATGTGTGGGTGAAGAACCGACTTGATCAACCACGTTCTTTGGTGAAGAGTAGGCTTGTTCAGTCACATGAAGACCCAGAACAGAAACTCATGACCCTGAGTAGACGTCATCCTCGAATCAAGGGACAGGCGACGACAACAATGATGACGGTGGCTTATGCTGGTCACAGCAACACTTCAGTATAAATGGAAGTCCTCCCATATGATTATCTCCCTGAATTAAGACCAAGATCCATCTAGATCACCTTCTATTATCCTGGTAGTCACATGATACAATGATAGTAGAGCTATTGACCAATCTCTATCAATAAGCCTACAACAATCCCAGACATGAGGTGAGGAAAACCCCCCAGTAATTAGGGAGCTTTGGGAAGCATAGACCCATTCCCAAGCACCTAACCGCCCATTGTGTCTCAATTACTCATGTATTGGATCCCAAAACATTAGTTTTGAATGAAATGTCTAATGTATATTTGAACGAATCTGTCCAAACTGCTTCCATCATCTCCGCAAAGAGTCTGTTCCTAGATGGATCACTCACTCACTGAATTAGTTTTGAATTCATCCTAATCAAGACACATAAATACCACCCTCCGCCTCTTCCATCCCACAGCCTTAAGCTATTGATTAGTCAAAGATGGCCAGAAACAATAGAAAATGTTTGTCAGAAAATGTTTGGTACAAAATGTTTGTTTCCCATTTTCAGCTCTGATGAAGGTTCACACTCCCAACATTAAACCATCGTTTCCCTTTATTGAATAAAAAGAATACTGGATGCACTGAAACAAATATAAACCTTCATCCTTCATAGATCACCACCCTGATGTTTTGCTGTTGAGTGAATGAAGGTTTAAGCTTTGATATCTGACGAAACATTAACAGTCAGCTTCAGTTTCTAAACAAGCTGCTCTAAGTAACTTGGATGTGTCCACAAATGGGAACGGCAAAGAGAGACAAGAGAGCAAATCTTCATTAGGAAGGTATTGGAGTTTATGACACTGATCGATTCTGGTTCTGGCAATGCTTCCTAACGCTGTGTGACCCAGAGAATTCGGAGCCCTGGGACTTTCATTGACTGAGGAGCGCCTCGATAAATTAACTGTCCATCCCCCATGTTTTGTTAAATTATATCACTGCTACTGGAGCCCAAAGTCAAAGAAAGAAACATCGATGGTGATGCATGCTGGATGATAAAAGTCAATGGAAATGATTTTCATTTCAAAGGAGCTCTCAGATTATCAGTAATGCTGGTGATAATTGGACTGACAGTCGCTGGAGTTGAAAGGAATCTGCACTCATTGCTGAACTCAACATTCCCTTTGATCTTACCGTTTCACGATAAAGAAACTTTATTCAAGAAAACTCATTCAAGTGTTTTAGGTCAATGCCCTTTCAACAAAAGTGGAAGAAGTTGGAAATGTTAGAGTTGATATGCAAGTGCAGGGTCAGGGAAATGGCAGGTTGGCTGGGGGGTGGGGGATGGGGGTTGGATAATGAAACCAACTTTTGCCCTTTTGCTTTGCAATATCAACCCATTTGACATTTAGGGTGAGATTTTCCAGCTGCCTCAGGACCTTAAATTCCCAGCCAAAGTCAACGCACCTTTGCCGATGATTTTCACAGCATGTGGGACTGGAAAATCCCGCCCTCAATCACTCCTGCCTTCCACCGTATCATAGACCTTCCTTCCTAATTTCCCTCTCCCTTTCCCTTTCTGTGCCTACCTTGCTTGTTTAAAACCTGTTACATCTCTAACTTTCCCCGTTCTGATGAAAGCTCATTGACCTGGAACTTTAGCTCTGTTTTTCTCTCTCCGCAGATGCTATCCATCCTGCTGAGTACACCCAGCGTTTCCTGTTCTTATTTCAGATTTCCAGCGTCCGCAGTATTTTATATTTGTTTTGCTCAAAGAGGTTTCTCACAGAACCACAGACGTATTAGATTTTCCTGCTTTAACCAACACCAGAAAAGGTTCATCAACATCAGCAGCAAAGTTGTGCAAAAGCTGTTGCTAAGTGGGATTTATTTAATTTAAACCTTTTTGCAATTGGCTCATTTAAAACAGTTGGGGTGGATTTTTGATTGTCCTGCCAATGACGCGTATTATTGCCAGAAAGAGAAAAAGATTTTGCACTTTTGTAATACTTTTCACTGCCTCAGCAAGTCCCAAAGTGCAGTTACAGAAAAGACAGACACGCATTTATGTAGTTTGTTTCATGGCTACCGGAGGTCTCAAAATACTTTACAGCCTTTTGAAGCACTTTTGAAGTGTAGTCATTGTTGTAATGTAGGAAGAGCAGCAGCCACCTTGCGCACAGCAAGCTCCCACAGACGACCGTCATCGTCGTCAGTCCCTCGAAACCAGGATGATGTCCACCAGGCTTCATGATGTGTATATCCTCAGCAGGCCAATTCCAGAACCACAGGTCTTTGTGCAGAGAGGACAAGTGTTGTCCCTGAGGCAAAGCCAGGGGCTCTGCTCTGTCTCCCTTCCGCTTCCGTCACTTCACCGCGGCAGAGTTCACGGGGTCACTTTCCGATTGTGTTGCAGCTCGTCGGATGACGTGTTGCCCACATGGCACAAGTCTGCAGCAAGTTTCTCTCACACACCAAGGTCAGTTTGCCCCCTTTTCAATGAGGCCTTCAGAGTGTTCTTAAAACAAACTGTCCTTGAGATCGAGTGCCATTCCTAAGTTGTGAAAAGAGGGGGCTCATCTCGTGGTCGGATACGATGCCGAGGTTGCGAACAGGCTGGTTGGCCTGTATTTTTTTTTTGCTGTTAAGAAGAAGCCCCAATTTCAAAATCCCTTCATATCTGTGCAGCCTTATTTACAACAGCGATTATACCTCAAAAGCACTTCATTGGCTGGAAAGCACTTTGGTAATTCCTGAGCATGTAAAGGCGTTACATAACTGCAAGTCTCTGTACCTTCTTTCCTTTCTGTCTTTGAGTCTGTTTTACTGTTGAGATTCCTAATGGTTCTCACTTTACCATGTTGTAACAGCTGGACCCTGAGTCAATCGGTTGTGGGTTCAAGTCCCACCCAGTAGTTTGTGCACAAAATTCTAGGCTGACACTCCAGGTAGTGCTGAGGGAGTCAGAGGTGGTGTCTTATGAAGGAAATAGGCCCATTCTCTCAGGTGGATGTAAAGGATGCCTGGCATGATTTTGAAGAAGGGCAGCAAAGTTCTCCCTGGCATTCTGGCCAATATTTATCCCTCAACCAACGTCACAAAAGCAGATTATCTGGCCATCATCACATTGCTTTTTGTGGGAGCTTGCTGTGCACAAATTAGCTGTGTTCCAGCAGTGATTGCACTTTAAAAGTATTTCATTGACTGTGAAGTGCTTTGGGCCATCCTGAAATTATGAAAGGTGCTATAGAAATGCAAGTATTGCTTTTTTATATTGGCAAACCTTTCATCCCTGAAGCCTAATTCTAGTTAAACCATATCACCAGGTCAAGGGGATACAAGTACAAAGAGTTAAAAAGGCAAGTTTAGGAGTGATACCAGGAAGCCCTTCATCATGCAGAGAATGATAAATACCTGGAATATTCCTTAGGGCCAGATTTTCATTCAAAGTGTAGTTTGTTGTTATGCAGGGAGATCACACATGGGTTTATGGATTTAGGGAGCAGGATTTTGGGAGCCCAGGATCCAAGAAGCTAAAGGCAATCTTGAGACTGAGGTTAGGAAGATTTTCACTTGAAAATGTGATCACTAAGAGGAGTAGATGTCTGAATAGGATTGTAGAGGCAAAATCCCTGTGATAATCTAAGAAATGGCTGGACGTTTACATTGGAAGGAACCTGTGAAGACTTTCCTGATCAATGAATTAAAATGGATTGAATTGCGTACCTGGTCCTTTTTTTAGGTGTGAAGAATTAAATAGGTTAAAATAACAAACTTCACTTGTTGGCCTTTAAGAAAGCGGAGGTTGTGCAATAGTGGTATTGTCACTGGGCTGGTATTCCAGAGACGCAGGGGAACGCTCTGGGGGCCTGGGTTTGAATCCCACCACCTCAGGTGGTGAAATTCAAATCCAATAAAAATCTTGAAACCATTGTTGTTAAAAACCCCATCTGGTTCACTCATGTCGTTTAGGGAAGGAAATCTTTACATGTGACTCCAGACCCCACAGCAATGTAGTTGACTCTTTAAAGTAAAATGAGGGTTGGGTAATAAATGCTGGCCTAGCCAGTGATACCCTACATCCTATGAATGAATGAAAAGAAAAAGAAACAATTTGATAGCATTAACATAAAGATTTTAGTTATGGGGGAGATTGATACTCTTCAGTATAAGAAGAGTATAAAGAAATATAAGTATAAAGAAGTTCTTTACCCGGACAGTTGTAAGAATGTGGAACTCACTCCCACAGGGAGTGGTTGAGATTAGTAGTACAGATGGATTTAAGGGGAAGCTAGATATGCAATTGCATGCGTTTGCCTGACATCAGACTCCAGGAGCAACTGCTCTACTTGAAGCTGGGTTGTGTCAGGAGACTCGCAAAAGGACAGTGGGAACGCTTTAGAGGTGTCCTCAAAGCATCCCTGAAGAGGTCAAACATTCCTGATAACTCATGGGAGACCCCAGTTTGTAACTAGCCGAAAATGGAGAAGGCTCATTCGGGAAGGCACTGACCACATCGAGAGGCTTGGCCGGGAAGCTGCAAGGGCTGAAGCTGAGGTGTCGGAGGAGTACACAAATCTCCAACAGCCCATCTACCCAACCCTTCAAGCGCCACCTGCCCCATATGTGGCAGAGTCTGCCGGTCGTGCATTGGACTTAGCAGCCATCTCAGAACCCATCCAACCGAGAGGGGGGCAGGTGATCCTCGATCCCGGGGGACTGCCCAAGAAGAAGAAATGGATAAGCATTTGAGGGAGAAGGGAACAGAGGATAAGAGATGAGAGGGTGAGATGAAGAGGGGCGGGAGGAGGCTCGCGTAGAGCATGAATGTTGGCGTAGAAGAGTTAGATTTTATTTCCTGTTTTTGTGTTGTGAGATTCTACATAATTACCTCTTGTAACATGTTTATTCCTATGAATGTGAAATGTTAACAAAATGTATAACATTGAGGCTGAGCATCTTCTCCTGTTTCATCTCTCTGTCAGCAGTAGCTGTTCTTTTTTAACTATTATTGTGTGATTTCCTTCATCAGTTGCTTCTTTCTTGACAATTACCCAGCTGTTTTTTTTTAATTCCAGCTAATTGCCTCAGTTCTGTGATCTTCCATTTTCTGCTTTCTCTTCTGTGAGACCAGTAGATGAGATCTGCTTGCTGAGAGTATGTCAGAAACAGAGAATCGATCAGTAACAGACTGACCTAATCTTGCTTTTCCCTGAGGGATGGAGAAAGTGTGTTCAACGGCTTCATTTCACACATTCCCTTTTACTACTTTATATTTCTTCTAGAAGATTGCAAACAGATCTTACTTTTCAGTACAAGAAAATAACCCTCAAGTGAAAAGAAGGAACGAAGTTGCATTTATATAGTGCCTTCCGTGATGTCTGTTGGAACATGGGGTGAGAGAAGAGGCAGGGAGGTGCCTGGGAAGTTAGGAAATTTAGTGTATCACAGGGGTAGCTGGTAAATTCAAAAACTAGCTTAGCACGTTGAACAGAAAACATTTTTGCAAGATAAGGGGCAGAATCGTGTGGTCCTCCCCTGTGGTAAATTTGGTGGCGGGGTGCATGTCTGGTGTGGGGGTGACGGGTGGGAACCCCACAACCTTCCCCACCTCCACCCCGGTTAAGTCTGGGCCGGGAAGGCCCATGGATGGATTCCTGGCCCCATCACCAATTGAGGCCCTTAAGTGGGCAATTAATGCCCACTCAAGAGCCTGATTCCACTGCTGCTGGGTATTATCCCAGTGGCAGGCAGTGGAGTTCACCATGCAAGGACCGTGATAAGTAAACCCTGGCATTTCTGCTTGCAGGTTCCCCAGGAGGATCCAACATTCAAAGGCACTCAGTGCCTGATTAAGGGACCCAGCATCAGAAGAGGGGAGGCCCACTGACTGCCACCCTTTACCCTTGCTGCTGACCCCCTTTCCGCCTCCTCATCCCCATGAGCCCCTTCGTGCAACCCCCCCTTCCCTCCATCACTCACCTGTGCCTCGGCCCCTTCTCGATCTGAGGTCTCAGGTGTGCACAGTACCAGCAGCAGCCACCACCTCTCCAGTGGCGCTGCTGAGTACGGAAGAACTGCTGGCCTCTGATTGGCCCTCCGCTCGCAGTGGGCGGGACTTACACCCTTTGGGGGCCTTTCATCCTGGGGAAAGGCCCACCGCTGGCCTGTCAAGTGTCTGAGTGGCACAAGATGTGGCAGGGCCTCTCAGAAAGAGGAGTTGCAGGGGTTTGTTGGCTCTCCAGCCAGTAGCCGAGACCCCTGTCACTTCCACAAGATTCGGCCCTATGTGTGTATTTAGTTGAGCTGTAAAGTTGTAAATAAGGTATTGTAACTGAACCTTGAATGCCTGGCTGAAGAAAGCCTCTGGTTGTGGAAGTTTGAAAGACAAGTGGGTTAGCGAGAGCGAGAACACAGCTGCCCAATTTTCAAACAGTGAGGAGACAAATCAGACAGTGAAAGCAGACAGATAAGGGAAAAGGCTACACTAGGAAACTTGGTCTTTAGGCCCGAAAGGGGAGAACTGTCAAACCAAGTGGCAGAAGAGAGCCAATCAAAGGAAAAGAGGCTGATTTAAGCTTACTCGGGAACAAGAAACATATAAGAAGAGACATTTTATGTTTAGAAAGTTTGGTACAATGAGAGAATGTATGCTCACATGCTGTATTCTAATTTGTTAAGCCTGTGTCACTTGTAAATTGCTTTCTTTTCTGAAGGAAGGAATAATGTTTTCATTCTCTGTGTCGACAAATGTTGGCACTGCTCAAATAAAAAGAAAACTTTTTTTCTCGACAACAACATCCAAAATAATTTCACAGCCAATGAAATAGCGTTATCACTGCTGTAATGTAGAGAAACACAGCAACCAATTTGTGCACAGCAAGCTCCCACAAACAACAATGAGATAATGACAACATAATCTGTATTTAGTGATATTGGTTCAGGGATTAATTTCATCCATGAGGCTGGGGAGAACTTCCTTGCTCTTCTTTGAAATAATGCCATGTGACCTTCAACTAAGGGAGCAGACAGGACCTTGGTTTGACATCCCATTGGAAAGATGCCATTTCTGACAGTGCAGCATTCCCTCAGTGCTGTGCTGTGTTGTTAGTCTAGACTGTGGGCTCAGGTCTGTGGAGTGGGACTTGAACCCGCAATCTTCTAGCTCAGGGGAGAGAGTGTTACCCACTGAACCAAGACCGACAAAAGCACTTCATGCAAAAACGATCAGAATCTGGAAGGTCATCCCAGGACATCTTACTAAAAGCGATTGGGAATCGACTCAATCCAAAAAAAAAGATGGTTGAGGAGATGGGTGGAAAATTTGACAGAGATGGGTTTTGGGAAGCTTTGTAAATGTACAGAAGGTGGTGAGAGGGAGAGATTTTTCTTACATCTAGAAGGACCCACATCACATGGCTCCATTGCTAAACTTTTCTGACATAATTCCAGTGCTTTCTCTTCTATCCCAGAGCCCATGTCATGTATTTCTCTTATATTCTTTCATGGCATGTGGGCGTTGCTGGCTAGGCCAGCGTTTATTGCCCATCCTTAATTGCCCTTGAGAAGGTGGTGATGAGCTGCCTTCTTGAACCGCTGCAGTCCATGTGATGTAGGTACACCCACAGTGCTGTTAGGGAGGGAGTTCCAGGATTTTAACCCAGTGACAGTGAAGGAACGATGATACAGTTTTAATTGTCAGGATGGTGCATGACTTGGAGGGGAACTTGCAGGTGGTGGAGTTCCCATCTAGGTGGTAGAGGTCATGGGTTTGGAAGGAGCCTTAATGAGTTGATTTCTCTGAGCACTGTGAAAAGCTTCCTGATATCAATCTTTCGTCATCTCGAACACACCAACCGACCCTTAATCAGCAACATTCGAAATGAACATAAATTAAGAAAGATAGCATCTGAAATAAATAATAAATGAAGATTCAAAAGTTGCCATTTAGCTAATCTCTGTCAGATCAATATTAAAATCATAATTTATCTTATGGAACTAAATATGCAAAAGATAATTAATCAATTGTCAGTGTAAAATATTAAAATGATCAGTCATCCTGTGCAAATATCTGGCAAATATTTAAAGGAAAATGAGCTTAGAACAAATGATTTAAAATGACTGGGACAAAGATAAAAAATAAAACAAAAAAACTATCACGTCAAATTTTAAAAGCAGTTGTATTTTCTGACTATGATGTTGGCAGCATCATTTGAGGATGATCGTCTAACTCTCGAAATCTGGTTTAGATTTGAGCACCCGTAGGTTCTGACACTCCGTGCACTGACAGATCTGGACCAGCCATAGTGACTGGAAGCAGGGCAGTTTCGAGTCACTCACTCAATGACGGAACAGACCAACAAGACCACACCTAGGCTCAAGGCCACTGCTGACATTTTAAAAAGGAATTTGCGCTTTTATAGTCCCTTCCCTGACCTCAGGCAATCACAAAGCATATTACCGTTGCTGAGGTATTTTTGAAGTGTAGTCACTGCTGTAATGTAGAAAACACAGCGGCAATTTATGCACAGCAAGATTCCACAAACAGCAATGTGATAATGACCAGATAGCCTGTTTTAATGATGACGGTTGAGGGATAAATATCAGCCAGAACATCGAAAAGAGCTCCCCAGCTCTTCTCCAAAATGGTGACGTGGGGTCTTTAGCATCCAACTTCCTGGGCAGATGGGACCTCAGTTTAGAATCCCATCTAAGAGAAGATTCCTTCAACAATACAGCACAGGCGTGTCTGCCTGGATAATGTTCTTAAATCTCTAGAGTGGGACCTGAAACCATGACCTTCTGACTCAGGCCAAGGGTGTAGCCCACTGAGTTGACAATTTAATATAATAAAACCCCTTAGGAAGTGTTTGTCTGTCTAAAATAGAGCATGAGACATGTGCATCAACAGAAAATATTAATCTATAATTATTAATATTAATATATAAACATATCAATATATTGCCATTCAATGAATGTCCTTGAATCCCCCACCATCAACATCCAAGTGATTACCATTGACCAGAAGCTGAACTGGACCAACCACATAAATACTATGGCTACAAAAGCAGGTCAGAGACTGGGAATTATGAAGCAAATAACATGTCCCGATTCCCCAAAGCCTGTCCACCATCTACAAGACACAAGTCAGGAGTGTGATGGAATATTCTCCACTTGTCTGGATGAGTGCAGCTCCCACAACACTCAAGAAGCTCGACACCTTCCAGGACAAAGCAGCCCCGCTTGATCAGTGCCCCATCCACCACCTTAAACATTCACCCCCTCCATCACCGACAACTTGAGATAGGTAATAAATGCTGACCTTAAAAGTAAGGTCAATAGCCAGGAATGAATATAGTACATTTTCCACTTTACAATGATAATCTTAGCTGAAACTCTGAATCTTTTGGTTCTGACCTGGGATTTTGCTCACCTTTTTGAAAATCGCCTCCTCTGCATCTGTGCAAAATTTCCATTTGCACATCTACAATTGTTTTGGTTTCTCAGAACAAAACAGGGTTGCAAACAAAAAACATGCAGAGGTGCTAAAGAAGGTGCAAAAAGCTTTTACAAGGTTGATACCACAATGGAAGAGGTACGACCATCAGGAAAGGTTGAACGTGCTGGGGCTCTTTTCCCTCACATAAAGACTTGCATTTACATAGCACGTTCATGAGCACTGGGTGTCTCAAAGTGTTCTACAGTCAATGAAGTAATTTTGAAGCATTGTGCTGCTGTGGTACTGTTGTAATATAAGAAACACAGGGCAGAATTTTCCACTCATCTGGTGGGCATGTGCCCAACCCAAACAAGCATAAAATGATGTGCAGTGACATTGCGATCGACCCGACATCATCACGCACTAAACGATACCTCGTTGGCGGGTGTGCGTGGGAGTTGGCAGCATGCCCGCTGACAATTAACAGGCCTATTAAGGCCATTAAGTAGCTAATTGAATGAAATTTTTCTCTGACCGTCCAACCTTACGGTTGGTGGGCAGGCGAAAAGGCCAAGAGGCCTTTGGATTTTCTGCAAAATCTCATCCACAGGCGGGATGAGGTTTCAATCCATCCATTAAAAGAAAAATAAAAAATTTTCAAACTAATTTCGAAAAATGTCCCTGCTCAGGTGACAGAGTCACGTGAGGGGGCATGTTATTAACATTTTAAAAATCTTTCTTTTTTATTTTCAAAAATCTTCTTCGTCCTGAGGCAGCTCTGTGCCTCAGGGAACTTTTCCAGTGCGCATCCACGTGCATGCGCAAACTTCCCCAATCACCCTCCTCTCCCACACTTCCCCCCCACCACCCCAATGACACAGGCACACATTTCACGCTGTGTGGGCATTGACTATCCCGCCAGCGTGCAACTGTGGTCACAGCCCATTCACGGCCAGGGGTCAGCTTCCCGACCCCTTCCATTCGCCACCGCCGAGTCGACCCGACAGGGGAAAAATCCAGGCCATATTAGCCAATTTGCACACAGGAAGCTCTCACAAGCAGCAATGTGATAATGACCAGACCATCTTTTTTTGTAATATAGTTTGAGGGATAAATGTTAGCCAGGACACATGAGAGCTACCCTGCTCGTCTTCGAAATAGTACCATGGGATCGTTTACATCCACCTGAGAGCTTAATGGCTCATCCAAAAGACAGCACCTCTAGAGAGAATAGAAAAGAGGAGGCTGATAAAAGTCTTTAAGTTTATGAAAGGATTTCAAACGTAGATGTAGAGAAGATCTTTTTTTATTCATTCACGCGATGTGGGCTTCGCTGGCTGGGCCAGCATTTATTGTCAATCCCAAGTTAGCCTTGAGAAGGTGGTGGTGAGCTGCCTTCTTGAACCGTTGCAGTCCATGTGGTGTAGGTACACCCACAGTGCTGTTAGGGTGGGAGTTCCAGGATTTTGACCCAGCAACAGTGAAGGAACGGCGATATATTTCCAAGTCAGGATGGCAAGTGGCTTGGAGGGGAACTTCCAGGTGGTGGTGTTCCCATCTATCTGCTGCCCTTGTCCTTCTAGATGGTGGTGGTCACGGGTTTGGAAGGTGCTGCCTAAGGAGCCTTGGTGAGTCCCTACAGTGCATCTTGTGGATGGTACACAGTCAGTGGTGGAGGGAGTGAATGTTTGTGGATGTGGCGCCAATCAAGCGGCCTGCTTTGTCCTGGATGGTGTCAAGCTTCTTGATTGTTGTGGGAGCTGCACTCATCCAGGCAAGTGGGAAGTATTCCATCACACTCCTGACTTGTGCCTTGCAAATGGTGGACAGGCTTTGGGGAGTCAGGAGGTGGGTTGCTCATCGCACGATTCCTAGACTCTGACCTGCTCTTGTAGCCACAGTATTTATGTGGCTTGTCCAGTTCAGTTTCTGCTCAATGGTAACCCCCCCAGGATGTTGATAGCAGAGGATTCAGTGATGATAATGCCATTGAACATCAAGGGGCGATGGTTAGATTCTCTCTTCTGTGGCACTTGTGTGGTGCAAATGTTACTTGCCATTTGTCAGCCCAAGCTTGGATATTGTTGCATTTGGACATGGACTGCTTCAGTATCTGAGGAGTTGTGAATGGTGCTGAACATTGTACAATTATCAGCGAACATCCCCACCTCTGACTTTATGATGGAAGGAAGGTCATTGATGAAACAGCTGAAGATAGTTGGGCCTAGGACACTACCCTGAGGAACTCCTGCAGTGATGTCTTGGAGCTGAGATAACTAACCTCCAACAACCACAACCATCTTCCTTTGTGCTAGGTATGGCTCCAACCAGCAGAGAGTTTTCCCCCTGATTCCCATTGACTCCAGTTTTGCTAGGGCTCCTTGATGCCACAGTCAGTCAAATGCTGCCTTGATGTCAAGGGCAGTCACTCTCACCTCACCTCGGGAGTTCAGCTCTTTTGTCCATGTTTGAACCAAGGCTGTAATGAGATCAGGAGCTGAGTGGCCCTGGCGGAACCCAAACTGGGTGTCAGCGAGCAGGTTATTGCTAAGCAAGTGCCGCTTGATAGCACTGATGATGACCCCTTCCATTACTTTACTGATGATGGAAAGTAGACTGATGGGGCGGTACTTGGCCGGGTTGAATTTGTCCTGCTTTTTGTGTACAGGACATACCTGGGCAATTTTCCACGTAGCCAGGTAGATGCCAGTGTTGTAGCTGTACTGGAACAGCTTGGCTAGGGGCACGGCAAGTTCTGGAGCACAAGTCTTCAGCACTATTCCCGGAATATTGTCAGGGCCCATAGCCTTTGCAGTATCCGGTGCCTTCAGCTGTTTCTTAATATCACGTAGAGTCAATCGAGTTGGCTGAAGACTGGCATCTGTGATACTGGGGACCTCCAGGGGAGGCCGAGATGGATCATCCACTCGACACTTCTGGCTGAAGATCGTAGCAAATGTAAATGCTGGGCTTCTCTATCATTGAGGATGGGGATATTTGTGGAGCCTTCTGCTCTAGTGAGTTATTTAATTGTCCACTACCATTCACGACTGGATGTGGCAGGACTGCAGAGCTTAGATCTGATCCGTTGGTTGTGGGATCACTTAGCTCTGTCTATCACTTACTACTTATGCTGTTTTGCATGCAAGTAGTCCTGTGTTATAGCTTCACCAGGTTGACACTTTTTTTTAGGTATGCCTGGTGCTGCTCCTGGCATGCCCTACTGCACTCTTCATTGAACCAAGATTGATCCCCTGGTTTGATGGTAATGGTAGAGTGGGGGATATGCTGGGCCATGAGGTTACAGATTGTGGTTGAGTACAATTCCGCTGCTGTTGATGGCCCACAGCACCTCATGGATGCCCAGTCTTGAGTTGCTCCATCTGTTCGAATTCTATCCCATTTAGCACGTTGGTAGTGTCACACAATACGATGGAGGGTATCCTCAATGTGAAGACGGGACTTCATCTCCACAAGGACTGTGCGGTGGTCACTCCTACTGATACTGTCATGGTCATGAGATATACAGAGTACAAGGATCCAAATGTGGTGTGGCAGACACTGAATATAAATTACCCACCCAAAGCCATTGTTAAACTTACTCCAAAATGTCTTCGAAATGTTTTCTCCTTAACATGATAGGATGAGGAGCCTTCAGTTGACTGGGAAAGCTTGAATTGCTTGACATTTAATATTTTTAATAATAAAGTGAACACCTCATTTAATAACTCAAACATTCATTCAGCACTTGCTCCTTTTGGTGAACACTGTTGATTTTAATGACAACAAAAAATTGTTTTGTTTTTAATTAGCTTTAATTACCCACTGGAATTTTGGATTCAAATTGAGCATCTTGCTGCCTCCTTCTTAATTCTGACTCATTAATCATGGGCTCATGAATTGATTCTTGAAACTGTTATCTATATTTTTTCTTGATTGCAGTTCAGAGCGATGAATTATTCAACGGTACAACATACTCTGACACTGCACACCTGAAAGAGCTCCCTATTAGTTGAACATCTTTTAAAATGAGTGTGTAAATGGAAGGCTCCAATAAAACCTGGGAGAATGACGCTTGCAAGAAATATTCTTTGAACTGATTCAGCAACAATTACTTGCATTTATGCAGGACCTTTAACATAATAAAACATCCATAAGACCATAAGACATAGGAACAGAAATTAGGCCAATCGGCCCATCGAGTCTGCTCCGCCATTCAGTCATGGCTGATAAGTTTCTCAACCCCACTCTCCCGCCTTCTCCCCATAACCTTTGATCCCCTTACCAGTCAAGAACCTATCTATCTCGCTCTTAAATACACTCAATGACCTGGCCTCCACAGCCTTCTGTGGCAATGAATTTCATAGATTCACCACTCTCTGGCTAAAGAAGTTTCTCCTCATCTCTGTTCTAAAAGGTCTTCCCTTTACTCTGAGGCTGTGCCCTCAGGTCCTAGTCTCTCCTACTAATGGAAGCATCTTCCCCACGTCCACTCTATCCAGGGCATTTTAAAGGACATTAACCAGGCAAATTTGGAATCGAGCCCAGGCAGAAGTAGGTATCTAGATGACACAAAGACAGGTGGGAAAATATGTTGTGAAGAGGACATGAGGTTGCAAGTGGATATGGATAGGTTGAGTGAGTGGGAAAAAATCTGGCAGATGGAGTATAATGTAAGAAAATGTGAAGTTGTTCACTTTGACAGGAAGAATAAAAAAGCAGAGTATTACTTAAATAGAGAACGGCTGCAGAATTCTGAGGTGCAGAGGGATCTAGGTGTTCTAGTGCATGAGTCACAAAAAGGTAGTATGCAGGTACAGCAAGTAATTAAGAAAGCTATTGGAATGCTTTCCTTTATTAGGAGAGGAATTGGACGTAAAAGTAAGGATGTTATGCTTCAGTTATACAGGGCATTGGTGAGACCGCACCTCGAATACTGTGTGCAGTTTTGGTCTCTTTATTTAAAGAAGGATGTAAATGCATTGGAGGCGGTTCAAAGGAGGTTTACTAGATTGATACCTGGAATGAGCGGGTTGTCTTATGAGGGATGGTTAGACAGACTGGGCTTGTTTCCATTGGAGTTTAAAAGAGTGAGGGGTGATTTGACTGAAGTATATAAGGTCCTGAATGGTACTGACAAGTTGGATGTGGAAAAGATGTTTCTACTCATGGCTGAGTCTAGAATGAGGAGAATTTTTTTCTCTCAGAGGGTTGTGCAACTTTGGAACTCTCTGCCTCAGAAGGTGGTGGAGGTGGGGTTCGTTGAATATTTTTAAGGCAGAGATAGATAGATTCTTGTTAGACAAGGGAATCAAATTTTATCGGGGGTTGATGGAAATGTGGAATTCAAAATACAAACAGAATCAGCCATGATTTCATTGAATGGCGGAGCAGGCTCGAGGGGCTGATTGGCCTACTTCTGCTCCTATTTCGTATATGCATATGTTCGAGCCACTAAAAGTAATATTAGGACAGTTGGCAAAAATCTTGGACAAAGGGATAGGAATTGTGTCCTTAAATCTCTCTGACTCTCAACCTCTCTCTCCTCTTTAAGACAGTCCTTAAAACCTATCCCTTGGAACAAGCTTTTGGTCACTTGCCCTCCGATTTCTTTATGAGACTTGGTGTCAAATCTTGTTTGATAACTCTCTTGTGAAGCATCTTGGGATGGTTCACTACATAAAAGGTGGTACATAAATGCAAGCTGTTGCTGATCCATGTCGAAGTTTCCTGATGACCCATTTGATCATGCGTGATACTTTTATGCTGCTGCAGGAGTTTGGATTCTTATCTTTTGATCTTCTTCCCTGAATCAACAAAATAGAAATTAATGTTGGAAAAATTTAAACAAAAGGATGGAGACCAGAAACAATCAGGAGAATCTTCTTCACACTAAGGGTAGGAGAACTCTGGAACTTTCCTCTCAAAAGCCTGTAGATTCTAGGGAATTGTGATGTAACCCACCCTGTGCTCTGTCCTAGACATCAAGCACCAGGAAGGATAAACTGTTTTTGGACAACATAGAGCCCAGGTTCACCAGAATGAGACCAGGGCTTAATTGGTTAGATAAGGAGAACAGGTTGCATAGACTTGGCTGATGATGGCTTCTCCATCATTTTGATGGATGAGTGTTCAACAACGAGATTGTTTAGTATCTTGGATGGTGTCATCCTCTCTGTGATGTTAAACCAAATCTTGATTTTTCAGGGCTGATTGCAAATGTTAAATATGAAGCCATTGTTGGAGGGGGTGGGTGAAGGCACTAGCTTTGCAATATACTTGCTTGTCCTGCAGAGACCTGACTCTCTCAAATGTTGAGATTGCTTGATGACAGAGGTTTCTCCGTTTGGATCTGTCCGGTATTGTTTATTTTCCCATGTAGTGGGGTCCAAGTAACAGGCTCTGGGTTTGGCATTTGGAATGTATTCGTATCTGAGAGTGGGACATCTAATGTTGCGGGTTCCTGTGCTCAGCTGCCTTCCATATTCAAGAATACCCCATGTAAACCCCATGGCTGACCCAGCAAAGCTGAGTTCCGATGAGCATGCTCTAGACAGAAGGTTGAAGGATGATCGAATTGGAGTGTTTAGGAAGATCAGCAATTATCTAATTGAATGGTGGCAGAACAAGCACCAAGGGGCTGAATGGCCTCCCCCTGTTCCTCGTGTTGTCAGTACCAAAGGCAACTCGATCTGACGATCTGACTACAAGCC
This sequence comes from Cetorhinus maximus, assembly GCF_964194155.1. Lineage (NCBI taxonomy): Eukaryota > Metazoa > Chordata > Chondrichthyes > Lamniformes > Cetorhinidae > Cetorhinus > Cetorhinus maximus. Next base: position 64,859 of record NW_027597242.1, read on the forward strand.
ATGACAAGGAATCACTGAAGAAGTTAAATTATGTTAACTGCATTATATTCCTTCAAATAAAATGCTCCAGATGAGAGATTGAAAGGCTGTGGACTGGAGCAATTAAATCCCGATCCTAAATACCGGAGGGAATGTAGAGATGCCCAGGTTCTGCTGTTCTAATGGAGACATTAATTGATTCAACATTATCTAGTTGATGTCTTTGTTGTGTGAGAAATGGATTTTTAAAATATATTTTTGGGAATATTGTGTTATTCCTTGAAAAAGCTCTGTGTGCGTGTGTGTGTGCATGTGTGTGTGTGTGTGCGTGCGTGTGTGCATGTGTGTGTGCATGTGTGTGTGTGTGGATGTGTGTGTGTGCGTGTGTGTGCGCGTGCGTGTGTGTGTGTGCATGTGTGTGTGTGCGTGCGTGTGTGTGCGTGTGTGCATGCGTGTGCGTGTGTGTGTGCGTGCGTGTGTGTGTGCGTGTGTGTGTGTGTGTGTATGATTTAATTAAGCTGGGTGGAGATTAATAGGAGACAGGCTGCCTGGGGGTTTAAAACATGAAAAGGATAAAGGTTTGAGGTACAAGTGATTAGATTTAACATTTGCATTTTCAGATAAGTGGAGAATTTGTTTGAATATCAAAGGGGAGTCAGAGGTAATAAGTAACATGTTTGCATCTTGCAGGAGTTCCATAGGTAAATAGAAGGGGGGATATTCTATTCTATTAACCCAAAAGAAAAGACAAGGTGGAAACATGAAAGATTTTACAAAACAGAAACAGAAATACCTGGAAAAACTCAGCAGGTCTGGCAGCATCGGCGGAGAAGAACAAAGTTGACGTTTTGAGTCCTCATGACCCTTCAACAGAACGGATTTTACGTTTGGCAGAATTTGAATTTCAAAGAGGTGTGAAAACAGTGGAAACTCAGGTGAAAGTGAAAAAAGAGTTACTGTGGAGAGGTTCGGTTGGCTGCAGGTGTTTGAGCTGTTAGGCTGTTGAGCTGGAGTTGTGAGATGTCATAGCCGGAGTTATAGCTGGAGCTGTGGCTGAGAGAGGACGCAGTTTAAATCAACCATCCAGTCAAACCAGAAAGGTCTTGGCCTGCAAAAAGCAAATTTATTCTGAAGTTTGAATTTTCACAGCAGAGTGGGAGAGAATTACAGGTAGGCCTTTAATCAAACTACAGCAATTTGCCTTGGGTAATATTATTGGATTTTTAATAGCTAAGCATTTATAAGGGAGTATTGCCTGGAAGGTGTTTACTTGTGGGTATGACCAATTAGAGGGTCTTTTTGGGGAATATTTTGTAAGAGTAAGTTTGTCTGTGTGTCTGTAATCTTGTGTGCTTAAGTTTTCTTTTATTCTTGTTAATAAAACTTTTACTTTTAATTTTTAAAATACTAGAAGTGTCACTGGACCCCTTACTGCTGAGTTCAGCATGTTCCCTTCCCAGTTTCAGAATAAAAAAGTCGCTATGGCCCATTAGACAAGTTTCCGTCTGGGATTTGCTTTGTGCAGCAATTAAGATTGGCTGTGGTCATAACAATTGAAATAGCTGAAAGGGAAATGAAAGGGAAATCAATCACTTCCAGCCTCCAGCTCTGTAATCTAGCCTGGGAATTTCCTGGAAATTGCTCCTGCTCTGCTGCCATAAATTCATCATATGTATGGCGCACTCTTCCGCCAAAGTTACTTTGGTGGAAGGAGAGTGGCTCTGAGGACATACCCAAGTTGAGACTATCCAGATATAATGCTCCCCCATGATATAAGTAAATGGACCTTTCCAAAATAAGTTCAAAGTTTGTGAATTCAAGCCTCACTGCAGACTCAAATGCAAAGCCTCGTCCCTCCTTATCTCTGTAACCTACTCCAGGTCCACAACCCTCCAAATTGCTTCTCCAATTCTGGCCTCTTAAGAATTGCTGATTTATATACCTCCACATTGGTGGCTGCACTTTAAGAATATGTGTCCTAAGCTCTAGAATTCCACCCTAAGCCTCTCCGCCTCCCTCGCCTCCTTTAAGACGCTTCATAAAACCTACCCCATGGACCAAGTTTTTGGCACATGCTCTGATACAACCTGACATGACTCGGTGCCAATTTTTTTGGGAGTATTACTCCCAAGTTGTTTTCTATTCCTCTAAACTTGGACCATTTTGATTTATGCCACTTCCAACAAGTCGATTACCCACACCAACCCTCTGGGAGATGGATGACCTCAGATTCTTTCCCCCACTGACCATTTTGCACATGTGACCACAGGCGACTGTTCCACAGCAAAGTGATCACAAACAAACCAATTTCTGTGCTCACTCAATATCCAGGTAAGTGCATTTTCCAGCACAACTCACTGGGAAGTGTGATTAAATCCATGGCTATCGTGATCTGTGGGAGCTGGGGCTGTGAGTGGGGCAGTGAGCAAGTCTTGAGTGGGGCAGTGAGTGGGGGCGTGAGTGGGTAAGATTGGGGCAGTGAGTGGGGCAATGCGTGGGGCAGTAAGTGATGCAATGAGTGGGGCAGTGAGAGGGGCAGTGAGTGGGGCAGTGAGTGGGGCAGTAAGAGGGGCAGTGAGAGGGGCAGTGAGTGGGGGCAGTGAGTGTGGCAGTGAGTGGGGCAGTGAGTGGGGCAGTGAGTGTGGCAGTGAGTGGGGCAGTAAGAGGGGCAGTGAGAGGGGCAGTGAGTGGGGCAGTGAGTGGGGCAGTGAGAGGGTCAGTGAGTGGGGCAGTGAGTGGGTCAGTGAGAGGGGCAGTGAGTGGGGCAGTGAGTGGGGCAGTGAGTGGGGCAGTAAGAGGGGCAGTGAGTGGGGCAGTAGCTGGGGCAGAGAGAGGGGCAGTGAGAGGGGCAGTAAGTGGGACAGTGAGTGGGGCAATGAGTGGGGCAATGAGTGGGGCAGTAGCTGGGGCAGAGAGAGGGGCAGTGAGTGGGGCAGTAGCTGGGGCAGAGAGAGGGGCAGAGAGAGGGGCAGTAAGTGGGACAGTGAGAGGAGCAGTGAGTGGGGCAGTGAGAGGGGCAGTGAGTGGGGCAGTGAGAGGGGCAGTGAGTGGGGCAGTAGCTGTGGCAGAGAGAGGGGCAGAGAGAGGGGCAGTAAGTGGGACAGTGAGAGGAGCAGTGAGTGGGGCAGTGAGAGGGGCAGTGAGTGGGGCAGTAGCTGGGGCAGAGAGAGGGGCAGAGAGAGGGGCAGTAAGAGGGACAGTGAAAGGGGCAGTGAGTGGGGCAGTGAGAGGGGCAGTAGCTGGGGCAGAGAGAGGGGCAGTAAGTGGGACAGTGAGAGGGGCAGTGAGTGGGGCAGTAGCTGGGGCAGAGAGAGGGGCAGAGAGAGGTTCAGTAAGTGGGACAGTGAGAGGGGCAGTGAGTGGGGCAGAGAGAGGGGCAGTAAGTGGGACAGTGAGAGGGGCAGTGAGAGGGGCAGTAAGTGGGACAGTGAGAGGGGCAGTGAGAGGGGCAGTGAGTGGAGCAGTGAATGGGTCAGTGAACGGGGATGTTAGTGGGGCAGTGAGTGGGGCAGTGAGAGGGGCAGTGATTGGGGCAGTGAGGGGGCAGTGAGTGGGGCAGTGAGTGGGGCAGTGAGTGGGGCAGTGAGTGGGGCAGTGAGAGGGTCAGTGAGAGGGACAGTAGGTGGGGCAGTGAGTGGGGCAGTGAGAGGGGCAGTGAGTGGGACAGTGAGTGGGGCAGTGAGTGGGGCAGTGAGTGGGACAGTGAGTGGGGCAGTGAGAGGGGCAATGAGAGGGTCAGTGAGTGAGGCAGTGAGAAGGGCAGTGAGTGGGGCAGTGAGGGGGGCAGTGAGAAGGGCAGTGAGTGGGGCAGTGAGTGGGGCAGTGAGGGGGGCAGTGAGAAGGGCAGTGAGTGGGGCAGTGAGTGGGGCAGTGAGAGGGGCAATGAGTGGGGCAGTAAGTGATGCAATTAGTGGGGCAGTGAGTAGGGTAGTGAGTGGGGATGTGAGAGGGGCAGTGAGTGGGGCAGTGAGTGGGGCAGTGAGTGGGGCAGTGAGTGGGGCTGTGAGTGGGGCTGTGAGTGGGGCAGTGAGTGGGACAGTGAGTGGGGCAGTGAGTGGGGCAGTGAGTGGGGCAGTGAATGGGGCAGTGAGTGGGGCAGTGAATGGGGCAGTGAGAGGGGCAGTAAGTGGGGCAGTGAGAGGGGCAGTGAGTGGGACAGTGAGAGGGGCAGTAAGTGGGGCAGTGAGTGGGGCAGTGAGAGGGGCAGTAAGTAGGGCAGTGAGTGGGGCAGTGAGAGGGGCAATGACTGGGGCAGTGAGTGGGGCAATGACTGGGGCAGTGAGTGGCGCAGTGAGTGGGACAGTGAGAGGGGCAGTGAGTGGCGCAGTGAGTGGGACAGTGAGAGGGGCAGTGAGTGGGGCAGTGAGAGGGGCAGTGAGTGGGGCAGTGAGAGGGGCAATGACTGGGGCAGTGAGTGGGGCAATGAGTCGGGTTGTGAGTGGGGCAGTGATTGGGGCATTGAATGGGGCAGTGAGAGGGGCAATGAGTCGGGTTGTGAGTGGGGCACTGAATGGGGCAGTGAGAGGGGCAGTGAGTGGGGCAGTGAGTGGGGCAGTAAGTGGGAAAGAGTGGGGCAGTAAGTAAGAAGAGTGGGGCAGTGAGTGGGGCATGAAGAGCGTCAATGAGTGGGGCAGTGAGAAGGGCAATGAGTGGGGCAGTGAGTGGGGCAGTGAGAGGGGCAGTGAGTGGGGAGATGAGTGGGGCAGTGAGTGGGGCAGTGAGAGGGGCAGTGAGTGGGGAGATGAGTGGGGCAGTGAATGGGGCATTGAACGGGGCAGTGAGAGTGGCAGTGAGTGGGGCAATGAGAGGGGCAGTGAGAGGGGAAGTGAGAGTGTCAGTGAGTGGGGCAATGAGTGGGGAAGAGTGGGGCAGTGAGTGGGGCAGTGAGAGGGGCAATGAGAGGGGCAGTGAGTGGGGAAATGAGAGGGGCAGTGAGTGGGACAATGAGCGGGGGAGTGAGTGGGGCAGTGATTGGGGCAGTGAGTGGGGCAATGAGAGGGTCAGTGAGTGGGCAGTGATTGGGGCAGTGAGGGGGCGGTGAGTGGGGCTGTGAGTGGGGCAGTGAGTGGGACAGTGAGTGGGGCAGTGAGTGGGGCAGTGAGAGGGTCAGTGAGTGGGGCAGTGAGTGGGGCAGTGAGTGGGGCAATGAGAGGAGCAGTGAGTGGGGCAGTGAGTGGGGCAGTGAGTGGGGCAGTGTGTGGGGCAGTGAGTGGGGCAGTGAGTGGGGCAGTGAGAGGGGCAGTGAGTGGGGCAGTGACTGGGGCAGTGGGTGGGGCAGTGAGAGGGGCAATGAGAGGAGCAGTGAGTGGGGCAGTGAGTGGGGCAGTGAGTGGGGCAGTGAGTGGGACAGTGAGTGGGGCAGTGAGTGGGGCTGTGAGTGGGGCAGTGAGTGGGACAGTGAGGGGCCAATGAGTGGGGCAGTGAGTGGGGCAGTGAGAGGGGCAGTGCTTGGGGCAGTGAGAGGGGCAGTGAGTGGGGCAATGAGAGGAGCAGTGAGTGGGGCAGTGATTGGGGCAGTAAGAGGGGCAGTGAGTGGGGAAGTGAGAGGGTCAGTGAGTGGGGCAGTGAATGGGGCAGTGAGAGGGGCAGTGAGTGGGGCAGTGAGAGGGTCAGTGAGTGGGGCAGTGAGTGGGGCAGTAGCTGGGGCAGAGAGAGGGGCAGTGACAGGGGCAGTAAGTGGGACAGTGAGAGGGGAAGTGAGTGGGGCAATGAGAGTGCAGTGAGAGGGGCAGTGAATGGGTCAGTGAACGGGGATGTTAATGGGGCATTAAGAGGGTCAGTGAGTGGGGCAGTGATTGGGGCAGTTAGGGGGCAGTGAGTGGGGCAGTGAGTGGGGCAGTAAGTGGGGCAGTGAGTGGGGCTGTGAGTGGGGCAGTGAGTGGGGCAGTGAGTGGGGCAGTGAGAGGGGCTGTGAGTGGGGCAGTGAGTGGGGCAGTGAGAGGGGCAATGAGAGGGGCGGTGAGTGGGGCAGTGAGTGGGGCAGTGAGTGGAGCAGTGAGTGGGGCAGTGAGGAGGCAGTGAGTGGGGCAGTGAGTGCGGCAGTGAGGGGGGCAATGAATGGGGCAGTGAGTGGGGCAATGAGAGGGGCAGTGATTGGGATAGTGAGAGCGGCAGTGAGAGGGTCAGTGAGTAGGGCAGTGAGAGGGGCAATGACTGAGGCAGTGAGGGGGGCAGTGATTGGGGCAGTGACAGGGGCAGTGAGTGGGGCAGTGAGTGGGGCTGTGAGTGGGGCAGTGAGTGGGACAGGGAGTGGGGCAGTGATTGGGATAGTGAGAGCGGCAGTGAGAGGGTCAGTGAGTAGGGCAGTGAGAGGGGCAATGGATGAGGCAGTGAGGGGGGCAATGAGTGGGGCAGTGAGTGGGGTAGTGAGAGCGGCAGTGAGATGGGCAGTGATTGGGGCAGTGACAGGGGCAGTGAGTGGGGCAGAGTGGGGCTGTGAGTGGGGCAGTGAGTGGGACAGGGAGTGGGGCAGTGATTGGGGCAATGAGAGGGGCAGTGAGTGGGGCAGTGAGTGGGGCAGTGAGTGGGGCTGTGAGTGGGGCAGTGATTGGGTCAGTGAGTGCGGCAGTGAGAGGGTCAGTGAGAGGGGCAGTGAGTGGGGCAGTGAGTGGGGCAGTGAGTGGGGCTGTGAGTGGGGCAGTGAGTGGGGCAGTGAGTGGTGCAGTGAGTGGGGCAGTGAGAGGGGCAGTGAGTGGGGCAGTGAGTGGGGCAGTGAGAGGGGCAGTGAGTGGGGCTGTGAGTGGGGCAGTGAGTGGGACAGTGAGTGGGGCAGTGAGTGGGGCAATGAGAGGGGCAGTGAGTGGGGCAGTGAGTGGGGCAGTGAGTGGGGCAGTGAGTGGGGCAGTGAGAGGGGAAGTGACAGGGGCAGTGAGTGGGGCAGTGAGTGGGGCAGTGAGAGGGGCAGTGAGTGGGGCAGTGAGTGGGGCAGTGAGTGGGGCTGTGAGTGGGGCAGTGAGTGGGGCAGTGACAGGGGCAGTGAGTGGGGCAGTGAGTGTGGCTGTGAGTGGGGAAGTGAGTGGGACAGTGAGTGGGGCAGTGAATGGGGCAGTGAGTGGGGCAGTGAATGGGGCAGTGAGAGGGGCAGTAAGTGGGGCAGTGAGTGGGGCAGTGAGTGGGACAGTGAGAGGGGCAGTGAGTGGGGCAGTGAGTGGGGCAGTGAGAGGGGCAGTGAGTGGGGCTGTGAGTGGGGGCAGTGAGTGGGACAGTGAGTGGGGCAGTAAGTGGGGCAATGAGAGGGGCAGTGAGTGGGGCAGTGAGTGGGGCAGTGAGTGGGGCAGTGAGTGGGGCAGTGAGAGGGGAAGTGACAGGGGCAGTGAGTGGGGCAGTGAGTGGGGCAGTGAGAGGGGCAGTGAGTGGGGCAGTGAGTGGGGCAGTGAGTGGGGCTGTGAGTGGGGCAGTGAGTGGGGCAGTGACAGGGGCAGTGAGTGGGGCAGTGAGTGTGGCTGTGAGTGGGGAAGTGAGTGGGACAGTGAGTGGGGCAGTGAATGGGGCAGTGAGTGGGGCAGTGAATGGGGCAGTGAGAAGGGCAGTAAGTGGGGCAGTGAGTGGGGCAGTGAGTGGGACAGTGAGAGGGGCAGTGAGTGGGACAGTGAGTGGGGCAGTGAGTGGGGCTGTGAGTGGGGCAGTGAGTGGGACAGGTAGTGGGGCAGTGAGGGGGCAGTGAGTGGGGCAGTGAGTGGGGCTGTGAGTGGGGCTGTGAGTGGGGCAGTGAGTGGGGCAGTGAGTGGGACAGGGAGTGGGGCAGTGAGGGGGCAGTGAGTGGGGCAGTGAGTGGGACAGTGTGTGGGGCAGTGAGTGGGGCAGTGAGTGGGGCAGTGAATGGGGCAGTGAGTGGGGCAGTGAATGGGGCAGTGAGAGGGGCAGTGAGTGGGGCAGTGAGTGGGGCAGTGAGTGGGGCAGTGAGTGGGCAGTGAGTGGGGCTGTGAGTGGGGCTGTGAGTGTGGCAGTGATTGGGGCAGTGAGTGGGGCAGTGAGTGGGGCAGTGAGTGGGGCAGTGAATGGGGCAGTGAGAGGGGCAGTAAGTGGGGCAGTGAGTGGGGCAGTGAGTGGGACAGTGAGAGGGGCAGTAAGTGGGGCAGTGAGTGGGGCAGTGAGAGGGGCAGTAAGTAGGGCAGTGAGTGGGGCAGTGAGAGGGGCAATGACTGGGGCAGTGAGTGGGGCAATGACTGGGGCAGTGAGTGGCGCAGTGAGTGGGACAGTGAGAGGGGCAGTGAGTGGCGCAGTGAGTGGGACAGTGAGAGGGGCAGTGAGTGGGGCAGTGAGAGGGGCAGTGAGTGGGGCAGTGAGAGGGGCAATGACTGGGGCAGTGAGTGGGGCAATGAGTCGGGTTGTGAGTGGGGCAGTGATTGGGGCATTGAATGGGGCAGTGAGAGGGGCAATGAGTCGGGTTGTGAGTGGGGCACTGAATGGGGCAGTGAGAGGGGCAGTGAGTGGGGCAGTGAGTGGGGCAGTAAGTGGGAAAGAGTGGGGCAGTAAGTAAAAAGTGTGGGGCAGTGAGTGGGGCATGAAGAGCGTCAGTGAGTGGGGCAGTGAGAAGGGCAATGAGTGGGGCAGTGAGTGGGGCAGTGAGAGGGGCAGTGAGTGGGGAGATGAGTGGGGCAGTGAGTGGGGCAGTGAGAGGGGCAGTGAGTGGGGAGATGAGTGGGGCAGTGAATGGGGCATTGAACGGGGCAGTGAGAGTGGCAGTGAGTGGGGCAATGAGAGGGGCAGTGAGAGGGGAAGTGAGAGTGTCAGTGAGTGGGGCAATGAGTGGGGAAGAGTGGGGCAGTGAGTGGGGCAGTGAGAGGGGCAATGAGAGGGGCAGTGAGTGGGGAAATGAGAGGGGCAGTGAGTGGGACAATGAGCGGGGGAGTGAGTGGGGCAGTGATTGGGGCAGTGAGTGGGGCAATGAGAGGGTCAGTGAGTGGGCAGTGATTGGGGCAGTGAGGGGGCAGTGAGTGGGGCTGTGAGTGGGGCAGTGAGTGGGACAGTGAGTGGGACAGTGAGTGGGGCAGTGAGAGGGTCAGTGAGTGGGGCAGTGAGTGGGGCAGTGAGTGGGACAATGAGAGGAGCAGTGAGTGGGGCAGTGAGTGGGGCAGTGAGTGGGGCAGTGAGTGGGGCAGTGAGAGGGGCAGTGAGTGGGGCAGTGATTGGGGCAGTGGGTGGGGCAGTGAGAGGGGCAATCAGAGGAGCAGTGAGTGGGGCAGTGAGTGGGGCAGTGAGTGGGGCAGTGAGTGGGACAGTGAGTGGGGCAGTGAGTGGGGCTGTGAGTGGGGCAGTGAGTGGGACAGTGAGTGGGTCAGTGAGTGGGGCATTGAGTGGGACAGTGAGAGGGCAGTGAGGGGGGCAGTGAGTGGGGCAGTGAGTGGGGCAGTGAGAGGGGCAATGACTGGGGCAGTGAGGGGCCAATGAGTGGGGCAGTGAGTGGGGCAGTGAGAGGGGCAGTGATTGGGGCAGTTGAGAGGGGCAGTGAGTGGGGCAATGAGAGGAGCAGTGAGTGGGGCAGTGATTGGGGCAGTAAGAGGGGCAGTGAGTGGGCAGTGAGAGGGTCAGTGAGTGGGGCAGTGAGTGGGGCAGTGAGAGGGGCAGTGAGTGGGGCAGTGAGTGGGGCAATGAGTGGTGCAGTCAATGGGGCAGTGAGAGGGGCAGTGAGTGGGGCAGTGAGAGGGTCAGTGAGTGGGGCAGTGAGTGGGGCAGTAGCTGGGGCAGAGAGAGGGGCAGTGACAGGGGCAGTAAGTGGGACAGTGAGAGGGGAAGTGAGTGGGGCAATGAGAGTGCAGTGAGAGGGGCAGTGAATGGGTCAGTGAACGGGGATGTTAATGGGGCATTAAGAGGGTCAGTGAGTGGGGCAGTGATTGGGGCAGTTAGGGGGCAGTGAGTGGGGCAGTGAGTGGGGCAGTGAGTGGGGCAGTGAGTGGGGCTGTGAGTGGGGCAGTGAGTGGGCCAGTGAGTGGGGCAGTGAGTGGGGCAGTGAGAGGGGCTGTGAGTGGGGCAGTGAGTGGGGCAGTGAGAGGGGCAATGAGAGGGGCGGTGAGTGGGGCAGTGAGTGGGGCAGTGAGTGGGGCAGTGAGTGGGGCAGTGAGGGGGCAGTGAGTGGGGCAGTGAGTGCGGCAGTGAGGAGGGCAATGAGTGGGGCAGTGAGTGGGGCAATGAGAGGGGCAGTGATTGGGATAGTGAGAGCGGCAGTGAGAGGGTCAGTGAGTAGGGCAGTGAGAGGGGCAATGACTGAGGCAGTGAGGGGGGCAATGAGTGGGGCAGTGAGTGGGGTAGTGAGAGCGGCAGTGAATGGGGCAGTGAGTGGGGCAGTGAATGGGGCAGTGAGAGGGGCAGTAAGTGGGGCAGTGAGTGGGGCAGTGAGTGGGACAGTGAGAGGGGCAGTAAGTGGGGCAGTGAGTGGGACAGGGAGTGGGGCAGTGAGGGGGCAGAGAGTGGGGCAGTGAGTGGGACAATGAGCGGGGGAGTGAGTGGGGCAGTGATTGGGGCAGTGAGTGGGGCAATGAGAGGGTCAGTGAGTGGGCAGTGATTGGGGCAGTGAGGGGGCAGTGAGTGGGGCTGTGAGTGGGGCAGTGAGTGGGACAGTGAGTGGGGCAGTGAGTGGGGCAGTGAGAGGGTCAGTGAGTGGGGCAGTGAGTGGGGCAGTGAGTGGGGCAATGAGAGGAGCAGTGAGTGGGGCAGTGAGTGGGGCAGTGAGTGGGGCAGTGAGTGGGGCAGTGAGAGGGGCAGTGAGTGGGGCAGTGAGTGGGGCAGTGAGAGGGGCAGTGAGTGGGGCAGTGATTGGGGAAGTGGGTGGGGCAGTGAGAGGGGCAATGAGAGGAGCAGTGAGTGGGGCAGTGAGTGGGGCAGTGAGTGGGGCAGTGAGCGGGACAGTGAGTGGGGCAGTGAGTGGGGCTGTGAGTGGGGCAGTGAGTGGGACAGTGAGTGGGGCAGTGAATGGGGCATTGAGTGGGACAGTGAGAGGGCAGTGAGGGGGGCAGTGAGTGGGGCAGTGAGTGGGGCAGTGAGAGGGGCAATGAATGGGGCAGTGAGGGGCCAATGAGTGGGGCAGTGAGTGGGGCAGTGAGAGGGGCAGTGATTGGGGCAGTGAGAGGGGCAGTGAGTGGGACAATGAGAGGAGCAGTGAGTGGGGCAGTGATTGGGGCAGTGAGAGGGGCAGTGAGTGGGGCAATGAGAGGGGCAGTAAGTGGGGCAGTGAGTGGGGCTGTGAGTGGGGCAGTGAGTGGGGCAGTGAGAGGGGCTGTGAGTGGGGCAGTGAGTGGGACAGGGAGTGGGGCAGTGAGTGGGGCAATGAGAGGGGCAGTGAGTGGGGCAGTGAGTGGGGCAGTGAGTGGGGCAGTGAGTGGGGCAGTGAGAGGGGAAGTGACAGGGGCAGTGAGTAGGGCAGTGAGTGGGGCAGTGAGAGGGGCAGTGAGTGGGGCAGTGAGTGGGGCTGTGAGTGGGGCTGTGAGTGGGGCAGTGAGTGGGGCAGTGAGTGGGGCAGTGAGTGGGGCTGTGAGTGGGGAAGTGAGTGGGACAGTGAGTGGGGCAGTGAATGGGGCAGTGAGTGGGGCAGTGAATGGGGCAGTGAGAAGGGCAGTAAGTGGGGCAGTGAGTGGGGCAGTGAGTGGGACAGTGAGAGGGGCAGTAAGTGGGACAGTGAGTGGGGCAGTGAGTGGGGCTGTGAGTGGGGCAGTGAGTGGGACAGGTAGTGGGGCAGTGAGGGGGCAGTGAGTGGGGCAGTGAGTGGGGCTGTGAGTGGGGCTGTGAGTGGGGCAGTGAGTGGGGCAGTGAGTGGGACAGGGAGTGGGGCAGTGAGGGGGCAGTGAGTGGGGCAGTGAGTGGGACAGTGTGTGGGGCAGTGAGTGGGGCAGTGAGTGGGGCAGTGAATGGGGCAGTGAGTGGGGCAGTGAATGGGGCAGTGAGAGGGGCAGTGAGTGGGGCAGTGAGTGGGGCAGTGAGTGGGGCAGTGAGTGGGGCAGTGAGTGGGGCTGTGAGTGGGGCTGTGAGTGGGGCAGTGAGTGGAACAGTGAGTGGGGCAGTGAGTGGGGCAGTGAGTGGGGCAGTGAATGGGGCAGTGAGAGGGGCAGTAAGTGGGGCAGTGAGTGGGGCAGTGAGTGGGACAGTGAGAGGGGCAGTAAGTGGGGCAGTGAGTGGGGCAGTGAGAGGGGCAGTAAGTAGGGCAGTGAGTGGGGCAGTGAGAGGGGCAATGACTGGGGCAGTGAGTGGGGCAATGACTGGGGCAGTGAGTGGCGCAGTGAGTGGGACAGTGAGAGGGGCAGTGAGTGGCGCAGTGAGAGGGGCAGTGAGTGGGGCAGTGAGAGGGGCAATGACTGGGGCAGTGAGTGGGGCAATGAGTCGGGTTGTGAGTGGGGCAGTGATTGGGGCATTGAATGGGGCAGTGAGAGGGGCAATGAGTCGGGTTGTGAGTGGGGCACTGAATGGGGCAGTGAGAGGGCAGTGAGTGGGGCAGTGAGTGGGGCAGTAAGTGGGAAAGAGTGGGGCAGTAAGTAAAAAGTGTGGGGCAGTGAGTGGGGCATGAAGAGCGTCAGTGAGTGGGGCAGTGAGAAGGGCAATGAGTGGGGCAGTGAGTGGGGCAGTGAGAGGGGCAGTGAGTGGGGAGATGAGTTGGGCAGTGAGTGGGGCAGTGAGAGGGGCAGTGAGTGGGGAGATGAATGGGGCAGTGAATGGGGCATTGAACGGGGCAGTGAGAGTGGCAGTGAGTGGGGCAATGAGAGGGCAGTGAGAGGGGAAGTGAGAGTGTCAGTGAGTGGGGCAATGAGTGGGGAAGAGTGGGGCAGTGAGTGGGGCAGTGAGAGGGGCAATGAGAGGGGCAGTGAGTGGGGAAATGAGAGGGGCAGTGAGTGGGACAATGAGCGGGGGAGTGAGTGGGGCAGTGATTGGGGCAGTGAGTGGGGCAATGAGAGGGTCAGTGAGTGGGCAGTGATTGGGGCAGTGAGGGGGCAGTGAGTGGGGCTGTGAGTGGGGCAGTGAGTGGGACAGTGAGTGGGGCAGTGAGTGGGGCAGTGAGAGGGTCAGTGAGTGGGGCAGTGAGTGGGGCAGTGAGTGGGGCAATGAGAGGAGCAGTGAGTGGGGCAGTGAGTGGGGCAGTGAGTGGGGCAGTGAGTGGGGCAGTGAGAGGGGCAGTGAGTGGGGCAGTGATTGGGGCAGTGGGTGGGGCAGTGAGAGGGGCAATCAGAGGAGCAGTGAGTGGGGCAGTGAGTGGGGCAGTGAGTGGGGCAGTGAGTGGGACAGTGAGTGGGGCAGTGAGTGGGGCTGTGAGTGGGGCAGTGAGTGGGACAGTGAGTGGGTCAGTGAGTGGGGCATTGAGTGGGACAGTGAGAGGGCAGTGAGGGGGGCAGTGAGTGGGGCAGTGAGTGGGGCAGTGAGAGGGGCAATGACTGGGGCAGTGAGGGGCCAATGAGTGGGGCAGTGAGTGGGGCAGTGAGAGGGGCAGTGATTGGGGCAGTGAGAGGGGCAGTGAGTGGGGCAATGAGAGGAGCAGTGAGTGGGGCAGTGATTGGGGCAGTAAGAGGGGCAGTGAGTGGGGCAGTGAGAGGGTCAGTGAGTGGGGCAGTGAGTGGGGCAGTGAGAGGGGCAGTGAGTAGGGCAGTGAGTGGGGCAATGAGTGGTGCAGTCAATGGGGCAGTGAGAGGGGCAGTGAGTGGGGCAGTGAGAGGGTCAGTGAGTGGGGCAGTGAGTGGGGCAGTAGCTGGGGCAGAGAGAGGGGCAGTGACAGGGGCAGTAAGTGGGACAGTGAGAGGGGAAGTGAGTGGGGCAATGAGAGTGCAGTGAGAGGGGCAGTGAATGGGTCAGTGAACGGGGATGTTAATGGGGCATTAAGAGGGTCAGTGAGTGGGGCAGTGATTGGGGCAGTTAGGGGGCAGTGAGTGGGGCAGTGAGTGGGGCAGTGAGTGGGGCAGTGAGTGGGGCTGTGAGTGGGGCAGTGAGTGGGCCAGTGAGTGGGGCAGTGAGTGGGGCAGTGAGAGGGGCTGTGAGTGGGGCAGTGAGTGGGGCAGTGAGAGGGGCAATGAGAGGGGCGGTGAGTGGGGCAGTGAGTGGGGCAGTGAGTGGGGCAGTGAGTGGGGCAGTGAGGGGGCAGTGAGTGGGGCAGTGAGTGCGGCAGTGAGGAGGGCAATGAGTGGGGCAGTGAGTGGGGCAATGAGAGGGGCAGTGATTGGGATAGTGAGAGCGGCAGTGAGAGGGTCAGTGAGTAGGGCAGTGAGAGGGGCAATGACTGAGGCAGTGAGGGGGGCAATGAGTGGGGCAGTGAGTGGGGTAGTGAGAGCGGCAGTGAGATGGGCAGTGATTGGGGCAGTGACAGGGGCAGTGAGTGGGGCAGTGAGTGGGGCAGTGAGTGGGACAGGGAGTGGGGCAGTGATTGGGGCAATGAGAGGGGCAGTGAGTGGGGCAGTGAGTGGGGCAGTGAGTGGGGCTGTGAGTGGGGCAGTGATTGGGGCAGTGAGTGCGGCAGTGAGAGGGTCAGTGAGAGGGGCAGTGAGTGGGGCAGTGAGTGGGGCAGTGAGTGGGGCAGTGAGTGGTGCAGTGAGTGGGGCAGTGAGAGGGGCAGTGAGTGGGGCAGTGAGTGGGGCAGTGAGAGGGGCAGTGAGTGGGGCTGTGAGTGGGGCAGTGAGTGGGACAGTGAGTGGGGCAGTAAGTGGGGCAATGAGTGGGGCAGTGAGTGTGGCTGTGAGTGCGGAAGTGAGTGGGTCAGTGAGTGGGGCAGTGAATGGGGCAGTGAGTGGGGCAGTGAATGGGGCAGTGAGAGGGGCAGTAAGTGGGGCAGTGAGTGGGGCAGTGAGTGGGACAGTGAGAGGGGCAGTAAGTGGGGCAGTGAGTGGGACAGGGAGTGGGGCAGTGAGGGGGCAGAGAGTGGGGCAGTGAGTGGGGCTGTGAGTGGGGCTGTGAGTGGGGCAGTGAGTGGGGCAGTGAGTGGGATAGGGAGTGGGGCAGTGAGGGGGCAGTGAGTGGGGCAGTGAGTGGGACAGTGAGTGGGGCAGTGAGTGGGGCAGTGAGTGGGGCAGTGAATGGGGCAGTGAGTGGGGCAGTGAATGGGGCAGTGAGAGGGGCAGTGAGTGGGGCAGTGAGTGGGGCAGTGAGTGGGGCAGTGAGTGGGGCAGTGAGTGGGGCAGTGAGTGGGGCTGTGAGTGGGGCAGTGAGTGGGACAGGTAGTGGGGCAGTGAGGGGGCAGTGAGTGGGGCAGTGAGTGGGGCTGTGAGTGGGGCTGTGAGTGGGGCAGTGAGTGGGGCAGTGAGTGGGACAGGGAGTGGGGCAGTGAGGGGGCAGTGAGTGGGGCAGTGAGTGGGACAGTGTGTGGGGCAGTGAGTGGGGCAGTGAGTGGGGCAGTGAATGGGGCAGTGAGTGGGGCAGTGAATGGGGCAGTGAGAGGGGCAGTGAGTGGGGCAGTGAGTGGGGCAGTGAGTGGGGCAGTGAGTGGGGCAGTGAGTGGGGCTGTGAGTGGGGCTGTGAGTGGGGCAGTGAGTGGAACAGTGAGTGGGGCAGTGAGTGGGGCAGTGAGTGGGGCAGTGAGTGGGGCAGTGAGTGGGACAGTGAGAGGGGCAGTAAGTGGGGCAGTGAGTGGGGCAGTGAGAGGGGCAGTAAGTAGGGCAGTGAGTGGGGCAGTGAGAGGGGCAATGACTGGGGCAGTGAGTGGGGCAATGACTGGGGCAGTGAGTGGCGCAGTGAGTGGGACAGTGAGAGGGGCAGTGAGTGGCGCAGTGAGTGGGACAGTGAGAGGGGCAGTGAGTGGGGCAGTGAGAGGGGCAGTGAGTGGGGCAGTGAGAGGGGCAATGACTGGGGCAGTGAGTGGGGCAATGAGTCGGGTTGTGAGTGGGGCAGTGATTGGGGCATTGAATGGGGCAGTGAGAGGGGCAATGAGTCGGGTTGTGAGTGGGGCACTGAATGGGGCAGTGAGAGGGGCAGTGAGTGGGGCAGTGAGTGGGGCAGTAAGTGGGAAAGAGTGGGGCAGTAAGTAAAAAGTGTGGGGCAGTGAGTGGGGCATGAAGAGCGTCAGTGAGTGGGGCAGTGAGAAGGGCAATGAGTGGGGCAGTGAGTGGGGCAGTGAGAGGGGCAGTGAGTGGGGAGATGAGTGGGGCAGTGAGTGGGGCAGTGAGAGGGGCAGTGAGTGGGGAGATGAGTGGGGCAGTGAATGGGGCATTGAACGGGGCAGTGAGAGTGGCAGTGAGTGGGGCAATGAGAGGGGCAGTGAGAGGGGAAGTGAGAGTGTCAGTGAGTGGGGCAATGAGTGGGGAAGAGTGGGGCAGTGAGTGGGGCAGTGAGAGGGGCAATGAGAGGGGCAGTGAGTGGGGAAATGAGAGGGGCAGTGAGTGGGACAATGAGCGGGGGAGTGAGTGGGGCAGTGATTGGGGCAGTGAGTGGGGCAATGAGAGGGTCAGTGAGTGGGCAGTGATTGGGGCAGTGAGGGGGCAGTGAGTGGGGCTGTGAGTGGGGCAGTGAGTGGGACAGTGAGTGGGACAGTGAGTGGGGCAGTGAGAGGGTCAGTGAGTGGGGCAGTGAGTGGGGCAGTGAGTGGGACAATGAGAGGAGCAGTGAGTGGGGCAGTGAGTGGGGCAGTGAGTGGGGCAGTGAGTGGGGCAGTGAGAGGGGCAGTGAGTGGGGCAGTGATTGGGGCAGTGGGTGGGGCAGTGAGAGGGGCAATCAGAGGAGCAGTGAGTGGGGCAGTGAGTGGGGCAGTGAGTGGGGCAGTGAGTGGGACAGTGAGTGGGGCAGTGAGTGGGGCTGTGAGTGGGGCAGTGAGTGGGACAGTGAGTGGGTCAGTGAGTGGGGCATTGAGTGGGACAGTGAGAGGGCAGTGAGGGGGGCAGTGAGTGGGGCAGTGAGTGGGGCAGTGAGAGGGGCAATGACTGGGGCAGTGAGGGGCCAATGAGTGGGGCAGTGAGTGGGGCAGTGAGAGGGGCAGTGATTGGGGCAGTGAGAGGGGCAGTGAGTGGGGCAATGAGAGGAGCAGTGAGTGGGGCAGTGATTGGGGCAGTAAGAGGGGCAGTGAGTGGGGCAGTGAGAGGGTCAGTGAGTGGGGCAGTGAGTGGGGCAGTGAGAGGGGCAGTGAGTGGGGCAGTGAGTGGGGCAATGAGTGGTGCAGTCAATGGGGCAGTGAGAGGGGCAGTGAGTGGGGCAGTGAGAGGGTCAGTGAGTGGGGCAGTGAGTGGGGCAGTAGCTGGGGCAGAGAGAGGGGCAGTGACAGGGGCAGTAAGTGGGACAGTGAGAGGGGAAGTGAGTGGGGCAATGAGAGTGCAGTGAGAGGGGCAGTGAATGGGTCAGTGAACGGGGATGTTAATGGGGCATTAAGAGGGTCAGTGAGTGGGGCAGTGATTGGGGCAGTTAGGGGGCAGTGAGTGGGGCAGTGAGTGGGGCAGTGAGTGGGGCAGTGAGTGGGGCTGTGAGTGGGGCAGTGAGTGGGCCAGTGAGTGGGGCAGTGAGTGGGGCAGTGAGAGGGGCTGTGAGTGGGGCAGTGAGTGGGGCAGTGAGAGGGGCAATGAGAGGGGCGGTGAGTGGGGCAGTGAGTGGGGCAGTGAGTGGGGCAGTGAGTGGGGCAGTGAGGGGGCAGTGAGTGGGGCAGTGAGTGCGGCAGTGAGGAGGGCAATGAGTGGGGCAGTGAGTGGGGCAATGAGAGGGGCAGTGATTGGGATAGTGAGAGCGGCAGTGAGAGGGTCAGTGAGTAGGGCAGTGAGAGGGGCAATGACTGAGGCAGTGAGGGGGGCAATGAGTGGGGCAGTGAGTGGGGTAGTGAGAGCGGCAGTGAATGGGGCAGTGAGTGGGGCAGTGAATGGGGCAGTGAGAGGGGCAGTAAGTGGGGCAGTGAGTGGGGCAGTGAGTGGGACAGTGAGAGGGGCAGTAAGTGGGGCAGTGAGTGGGACAGGGAGTGGGGCAGTGAGGGGGCAGAGAGTGGGGCAGTGAGTGGGGCTGTGAGTGGGGCTGTGAGTGGGGCAGTGAGTGGGGCAGTGAGTGGGATAGGGAGTGGGGCAGTGAGGGGGCAGTGAGTGGGGCAGTGAGTGGGACAGTGAGTGGGGCAGTGAGTGGGGCAGTGAGTGGGGCAGTGAATGGGGCAGTGAGTGGGGCAGTGAATGGGGCAGTGAGTGGGGCAGTGAGTGGGGCAGTGAGTGGGGCAGTGAGTGGGGCAGTGAGTGGGGCTGTGAGTGGGGCTGTGAGTGGGGCAGTGAGTGGGACAGTGAGTGGGGCAGTGAGTGGGACAGTGAGTGGGGCAGTGAATGGGGCAGTGAGTGGGGCAGTGAATGGGGCAGTGAGAGGGGCAGTAAATGGGGCAGTGAGTGGGGCAGTGAGTGGGACAGTGAGAGGGGCAGTAAGTGGGGCAGTGAGTGGGGCAGTGAGAGGGGCAGTAAGTAGGGCAGTGAGTGGGGCAGTGAGAGGGGCAATGACTGGGGCAGTGAGTGGGGCAATGACTGGGGCAGTGAGTGGCGCAGTGAGTGGGACAGTGAGAGGGGCAGTGAGTGGCGCAGTGAGTGGGACAGTGAGAGGGGCAGTGAGTGGGACAGTGAGAGGGGCAGTGAGTGGGTCAGTGAGAGGGTCAATGACTGGGGCAGTGAGTGGGGCAATGAGTCGGGTTGTGAGTGGGGCAGTGATTGGGGCATTGAATGGGGCAGTGAGAGGGGCAATGAGTCGGGTTGTGAGTGGGGCACTGAATGGGGCAGTGAGAGGGGCAGTGAGTGGGGCAGTGAGTGGGGCAGTAAGTCGGAAAGAGTGGGGCAGTAAGTAAGAAGAGTGGGGCAGTGAGTGGGGCATGAAGAGCGTCAGTGAGTGGGGCAGTGAGAAGGGCAATGAGTGGGGCAGTGAGTGGGGCAGTGAGAGGGGCAGTGAGTGGGGAGATGAGTGGGGCAGTGAGTGGGGCAGTGAGAGGGGCAGTGAGTGGGGAGATGAGTGGGGCAGTGAATGGGGCATTGAACGGGGCAGTGAGAGTGGCAGTGAGTGGGGCAGTGAGAGGGGCAGTGAGAGGGGAAGTGAGAGTGTCAGTGAGTGGGGCAATGAGTGGGGAAGAGTGGGGCAGTGAGTGGGGCAGTGAGAGGGCAATGAGAGGGGCAGTGAGTGGGGAAATGAGAGGGGCAGTGAGTGGGACAATGAGCGGGGGAGTGAGTGGGGCAGTGATTGGGGCAGTGAGTGGGGCAATGAGAGGGTCAGTGAGTGGGCAGTGATTGGGGCAGTGAGGGGGCAGTGAGTGGGGCTGTGAGTGGGGCAGTGAGTGGGACAGTGAGTGGGGCAGTGAGTGGGGCAGTGAGAGGGTCAGTGAGTGGGGCAGTGAGTGGGGCAGTGAGTGGGGCAATGAGAGGAGCAGTGAGTGGGGCAGTGAGTGGGGCAGTGAGTGGGGCAGTGAGTGGGGCAGTGAGAGGGGCAGTGAGTGGGGCAGTGAGTGGGGCAGTGAGAGGGGCAGTGAGTGGGGCAGTGATTGGGGAAGTGGGTGGGGCAGTGAGAGGGGCAATGAGAGGAGCAGTGAGTGGGGCAGTGAGTGGGGCAGTGAGTGGGGCAGTGAGCGGGACAGTGAGTGGGGCAGTGAGTGGGGCTGTGAGTGGGGCAGTGAGTGGGACAGTGAGTGGGGCAGTGAATGGGGCATTGAGTGGGACAGTGAGAGGGCAGTGAGGGGGGCAGTGAGTGGGGCAGTGAGTGGGGCAGTGAGAGGGGCAATGAATGGGGCAGTGAGGGGCCAATGAGTGGGGCAGTGAGTGGGGCAGTGAGAGGGGCAGTGATTGGGGCAGTGAGAGGAGCAGTGAGTGGGGCAGTGATTGGGGCAGTGAGAGGGGCAGTGAGTGGGGCAATGAGAGGGGCAGTAAGTGGGGCAGTGAGTGGGGCTGTGAGTGGGGCAGTGAGTGGGGCAGTGAGAGGGGCTGTGAGTGGGGCAGTGAGTGGGACAGGGAGTGGGGCAGTGAGTGGGGCAATGGGAGGGGCAGTGAGTGGGGCAGTGAGTGTGGCAGTGAGGGGGCAGTGAGTGGGGCAGTGAGTGGGGCAGTGAGTGGGGCAGTGAGTGGGGCAGTAAGTGGGGCAATGAGAGGAGCAGTGAGTGGGGCAATGATTGGGGCAGTGAGAGGGGCAGTGAGTGGGGCAATGAGAGGGGCAGTGAGGGGGCCAATGAGTGGGGCAGTGAGTGGGGCAGTGAGAGGGGCAGTGACTGGGGCAGTGAGAGGGGCAGTGAGTGGGGCAATGAGAGGAGCAGTGAGTGGGGCAGTGATTGGGGCAGTGAGAGGGGCAGTGAGTGGGGCAATGAGAGGGGCAGTAAGTGGGGCAGTGAGTGGGGCTGTGAGTGGGGCAGTGAGTGGGACAGTGAGAGGGAAAGGGAGTGGGGCAGTGAGTGGGGATGTGAGTGGGGCAGTGAGTGGGGCAGTGAATGGGGCAATGAGAGGGGCAGTAAGTGGGGCAGTGAGTGGGGCTGTGAGTGGGGCAGTGAGTGGGACAGTGAGAGGGACAGGGAGTGGTGCAGTGAGTGGGACAGGGAGTGGGGCAGTGAGTGGGGCAGTGAGAGGGTCAGTGAGAGGGTCAGTGAGTAGGGCAGTGAGTCGTGGAGTGAGAGGGGCAGTGAGTGGGGCAGTAAGAGGGGCAGTGAGTGGGGCAGTGAGTGGGGCAGTGAGTGGGGCAGTGAGTGGGGCACTGAGTGGTGCAGTGAGTGGGGCAGTGAGTGGGGCAGTAAGAGGGGCAGTGAGTGGGGCAATGAGAGGGGCAGAGAGTGGGGCAGTGATTGGGGCAGTAAGAGGGGCAGTGATTGGGGATGTTAGTGGGGCTTTAAGAGGATCAGTGAGTGGGCAGTGATTGGGGCAGTGAGGGGGCAGTGAGTGGGGCAGTGAGTGGGGCAGTGAGAGGGGCAGAGTGGGGTTGTAAGTGGGGCAGTGAGTGGGGCAGTGATTGGGGATGTTAGTGGGGCTTTAAAAGGGTCAGTGAGTGGGCAGTGATTGGGGCAGTGAGGGGGCAGTGAGTGGGGCAGTGAGTGGGGCAGTGAGTGGGGCAGTGAGAGGGTCAGTGAGTGGGGCAGTGAGTGGGGCAGTGAGTGGGTGAGTGGGGCAGTAAGTGGGGCAATGAGAGGGGCAGTGAGTGGTGCAGTGAGTGGGGCAGTGAGCGGGGCAGTGAGTGGGGCAATGAGAGGGGCAGTGAGTGGGGCAGTGAGTGGGGCAGTGAGTGGGGCAGTGAGAGGGGCAGAGTGGGGCTGTGAGTGGGGCAGTTAGTGGGGCAGTGATTGGGGATGTTAGTGGGGCTTTAAGTGGGTCAGTGACTGGGCAGTGATTGGGGCAGTGAGAGGGTCAGTGAGTGGGGCAGTGAGTGGGGCAGTGAGTGGGGCAGTGAATGGGGCAGTGAGAGGGGCAGTGAGTGGGGCTGTGAGTGGGGCAGTGAGTGGGACAGTGAGTGGGGCAGTGAGTGGGGCAATGAGAGGGTCAGTGAGTGGGGCAGTGAGTGGGGCAGTGATTGGGGCATTGAATGGGGCATTGAGAGGGGCAATGAATCGGGTTGTGAGTGGGGCACTGAATGGGGCAGTGAGAGGGGCAGTGAGTGGGGCAGTGAGTGGGGCAGTAAGTGGGAAAGAGTGGGGCAGTAAGTAAGAAGAGTGGGGCAGTGAGTGGGGCAGTGAGAAGGGCAATGAGTCAGACAATGAGAGGGGCAGTGAGTGGGGCAGTGAGTGGGGCAGTGAGAGGGGCAGTGAGTGGGGCATTGAACGGGGCAGTGAGAGTGGCAGTGAGTGGGGAGATGAGTGGGGCCGTGAATGGGGCATTGAACGGGGCAGTGAGAGTGGCAGTGCGTGGGGCAGTGAGAGGGGCAGTGAGAGAGGAAGTGAGAGTGTCAGTGAGTGGGGCAATGAGTGGGGAAGAGTGGGGCAGTGAGTGGGGCAGTGAGAGGGGCAATGAGTGGGGCAGTGAATGAGCCAGTGAGTGGGGCAATGAGTGGGGAGATGAGTGGGGCAGTGAATGGGGCATTGAACGGGGCAGTGAGAGTGGCAGTGAGTGGGGCAGTGAGAGGGGCAGTGAGAGGGGAAGTGAGAGTGTCAGTGAGTGGGGCAATGAGTGGGGAAGAGTGGGGCAGCGAGTGGGGCAGTGAGAGGGGCAATGAGAGGGGCAGTCAGTGGGGAAATGAGAGGGGCAGTGAGTGGGACAATGAGCGGGGGAGTGAGTGGGGCAGTGATTGGGGCAGTGAGTGGGGCAGTGAGAGGGTCAGTGAGTGCGGCAGTGATTGGGGAGGTTAGTGGGGCTTTAAGAGGGTCAGTGAGTGGGCAGTGATTGGGGCAGTGAGGGGGCAGTGAGTGGGGCTGAGTGGGGCAGTGAGTGGGACAGTGAGTGGGGCAGTGAGTGGGGCAGTGAGAGGGTCAGTGAGTGGGGCAGTGAGTGGGGCAGTGAGTGGAGCAATGAGAGGAGCAGTGAGTGGGGCAGTGAGTGGGGCAGTGAGTGGGACAGTGAGTGGGGCAGTGAGTGGGGCAATGAGAGGAGCAGTGAGTAGGGCAGTGATTGGGGCAGTGAGAGGGCAGTGAGGGGGGCAGTGAGTGGGGCAGTGAGTGGGGCAGTGAGAGGGGCAATGAGAGGAGCAGTGAGGGGGGCAGTGAGTGGGGCAGTGAGTGGGGCAGTGAGAGGGTCAGTGAGTGGGGCAGTGAGTGGGGCAGTGAGTGGGGCAGTGAGTGGGACAGTGAGTGGGGCAGTGAGTGGGGCTGTGAGTGGGGCAGTGAGTGGGACAGTGAGGGGGGCAGTGAGTGGGGCAGTTAGTGGGGCAGTGAGAGGGGCAATGACTGGGGCAGTGTGGGGGCCATTGAGTGGGGCAGTGAGTGGGGCAGTGAGAGGGGCAGTGATTGGGGCAGTGAGAGGGGCAGTGAGTGGGGCAATGAGAGAAGCAGTGAGTGGGGCAGTGATTGGGGCAGTGAGAGGGGCAGTGAGTGGGGCAATGAGAGGGGCAGTGAGTGGGGCAGTGAGTGAGGCTGTGAGTGGGGCAGTGAGTCGGGCAGTGAGAGGGGCTGGGAATGGGGCAGTGAGTGGGACAGGGAGTGGGGCAGTGAGTGGGGCAGTGAGTGGGGCAGTAAGTGGGGCAATGAGAGGAGCAGTGAGTGGGGCAGTGATTGGGGCAGTGAGTGGGGCAGTGAGATGGTCAGTGAGAGGGTCAGTGAGTAGGGCAGTGAGTCGGGGAGTGAGAGGGGCAGTGAGTGGGGCAGTATGAGGGGCAGTGAGTGGGGCAATGGGAGGGGCAGTGAGTGGGGCAGTGAGTGGGGCAGTGAGTGGGGCAGTGAGAGGGTCAGTGAGAGGGTCAGTGAGTAGGGCAGTGAGTCGGGGAGTGAGAGGGGCAGTGAGTGGGGCAGTAAGAGGGGCAGTGAGTGGGGCAGTGAGTGGGGCAGTGAGTGGGGTAGTGAGTGGGGCAGTGAGTGGGGCAGTAAGTGGGGCAATGAGAGGAGCAGTGAGTGGGGCAGTGATTGGGGCAGTGAGAGGGGCAGTGAGTGGGGCAATGAGAGGGGCAGTGAGGGGGCCAATGAGTGGGGCAGTGAGTGGGGCAGTGAGAGGGGCAGTGATTGGGGCAGTGAGAGGGGCAGTGAGTGGGGCAATGAGAGAAGCAGTGAGTGGGGCAGTGATTGGGGCAGTGAGAGGGGCAGTGAGTGGGGCAATGAGAGGGGCAGTAAGTGGGGCAGTGAGTGGGGCTGTGAGTGGGGCAGTGAGTGGGACAGTGAGAGGGACAGGGAGTGGGGCAGTGAGTGGGGCAGTGAGTGGGACAGGGAGTGGGGCAGTGAGTGGGGCAGTGAGAGGGTCAGTGAGAGGGTCAGTGAGTAGGGCAGTGAGTCGGCGAGTGAGAGGGACAGAGAGTGGGGCAGTAAGAGGGGCAGTGAGTGGGGAAGTGAGTGGGGCAGTGAGTGGGGCAGTGAATGGGGCTGTGAGTGGGGTACTGAGTGGTGCAGTGAGTGGGGCAGTGAGTGGGGCAGTGAGTGGGGCAGTGAGCGGGGCAGTGAGTGGGGCAATGAGAGGGGCAGAGAGTGGGGCAGTGATTGGGGCAGTAAGAGGGGCAGTGAGTGGGGCAATGAGAGGGGCAGTGAGTGGGGCTGTGAGTGCAGCAGTGAGTGGGGCAGTGATTGGGGATGCTAGTGGGGCTTTAAGAGGGTCAGTGAGTGGGCAGTGATTGGGGCAGTGAGGGGGCAGTGAGTGGGGCAGTGAGTGGGGCAGTGAGTGGGGCAGTGAGAGGGTCAGTGAGTGGGGCAGTGAGTGGGGCAGTGAGTGGGACAGTGAGTGGGGCAGTGAGTGGGGCAGTGAGATGGGCAGTGAGTGGGGCAATGAGAGGGGCAGAGAGTGGGGCAGTGATTGGGGCAGTAAGAGGGGCAGTGAGTGGGGCAATGAGAGGGGCAGTGAGTGGGGCAGTGAGTGGGGCAGTGATTGGGGCAGTGAGTGGGGCAGTGAGAGGGTCAGTGAGAGGGTCAGTGAGTAGGGCAGTGAGTCGGGGAGTGAGAGGGGCAATGAGTGGGGCAGTATGAGGGGCAGTGAGTGGGGCAATGGGAGGGGCAGTGAGTGGGGCAGTGAGTGGGGCAGTGAGTGGGGCAGTGAGAGGGTCAGTGAGAGGGTCAGTGAGTAGGGCAGTGAGTCGGGGAGTGAGAGGGGCAGTGAGTGGGGCAGTAAGAGGGGCAGTGAGTGGGGCAGTGAGTGGGGCAGTGAGTGGGGTAGTGAGTGGGGCAGTGAGTGGGGCAGTAAGTGGGGCAATGAGAGGAGCAGTGAGTGGGGCAGTGATTGGGGCAGTGAGAGGGGCAGTGAGTGGGGCAATGAGAGGGGCAGTGAGGGGGCCAATGAGTGGGGCAGTGAGTGGGGCAGTGAGAGGGGCAGTGATTGGGGCAGTGAGAGGGGCAGTGAGTGGGGCAATGAGAGAAGCAGTGAGTGGGGCAGTGATTGGGGCAGTGAGAGGGGCAGTGAGTGGGGCAATGAGAGGGGCAGTGAGTGGGGCAGTGAGTGGGGCTGTGAGTGGGGCAGTGAGTGGGACAGTGAGAGGGACAGGGAGTGGGGCAGTGAGTGGGGCAGTGAGTGGGACAGGGAGTGGGGCAGTGAGTGGGGCAGTGAGAGGGTCAGTGAGAGGGTCAGTGAGTAGGGCAGTGAGTCGGGGAGTGAGAGGGGCAGAGAGTGGGGCAGTAAGAGGGGCAGTGAGTGGGGCAGTGAGTGGGGCAGTGAGTGGGTCAGTGAGTGGGGCTGTGAGTGGGGCACTGAGTGGTGCAGTGAGTGGGGCAGTGAGTGGGGCAGTGAGTGGGGCAGTGAGCGGGGCAGTGAGTGGGGCAATGTGAGCGGCAGAGAGTGGGGCAGTGATTGGGGCAGTAAGAGGGGCAGTGAGTGGGGCAATGAGAGGGGCAGTGAGTGGGGCTGTGAGTGCAGCAGTGAGTGGGGCAGTGATTGGGGATGTTAGTGGGGCTTTAAGAAGGTCAGTGAGTGGGCAGTGATTGGGGCAGTGAGGGGGCAGTGAGTTGGGCAGTGAGTGGGGCAGTGAGTGGGGCAGTGAGAGGGTCAGTGAGTGGGGCAGTGAGTGGGGCAGTGAGTGGGACAGTGAGTGGGGCAGTGAGTGGGGCATTGAGAGGGGCAGTGAGTGGGGCAATGAGAGGGGAAGAGTGTGGGGCAGTGATTGGGGCAGTAAGAGGGGCAGTGAGTGGGGCAATGAGAGGGGCAGTGAGTGGGGCAGTGAGTGGGGCAGTGAGAGGGGCAGTGAGAGGGGCAGAGTGGGGCTGTGAGTGGGGCAGTGAGTGGGGCAGTGATTGGGGATGTTAGTGGGGCTTTAAGAGGGTCAGTGAGTGGGCAGTGATTGGGGCACTGAGTGGGGCAGTGAGAGGGTCAGTGAGTGGGGCAGTGAGTGGGGCAGTGAGTGGGGCAGTGAATGGGGCAGTGAGAGGGGCAGTGAGTGGGGCTGTGAGTGGGGCAGTGAGTGGGACAGTGAGTGGGGCAGTGAATGGGGCAATGAGAGGGTCAGTGAGTGGGGCAGTGAGTGGGGCAGTGAGTGGGGCAGTGAATGGGGCAGTGAGTGGGGCAGTGAGTGGGGCAGTGAGTGGGGCAGTGATTGGGGATGTTAGTGGGGCTTTAAGAGGGTCAGTGAGTGGGCAGTGATTGGGGCAGTGAGGGGGCAGTGAGTGGGACAATGAGCGGGGGAGTGAGTGGGGCAGTGATTGGGGCAGTGAGTGGGGCAATGAGAGGGTCAGTGATTGAGGATGTTAGTGGGGCATTAAGAGGGTCAGTGAGTGGGCAGTGATTGGGGCAGTGAGGGGGCAGTGAGTGGGGCAGTGTGTGGGGCAGTGAGTGGGGCAGTGAGAGGGTCAGTGAGTGGGGCAGTGAGTGGGGCAGTGAGTGGGACAGTGAGTGGGGCAGTAAGTGGGGCAATGAGAGGGGCAGTGAGTGGTGCAGTGAGTGGGGCAGTGAGCGGGGCTGTGAGTGGGGCAGTGAGTGGGGCAGTGATTGGGGATGTTAGTGGGGCTTTAAGAGGGTCAGTGAGTGGGCAGTGATTGGGGCAGTGAGTGGGGCAGTGAGTGGGACAGTGAGTGGGGCAGTGAATGGGGCAGTGAGAGGGGCAGTGAGTGGGGCTGTGAGTGGGGCAGTGAGTGGGACAGTGAGTGGGGCAGTGAGTGGGGCAATGAGAGGGTCAGTGAGTGGGGCAGTGAGTGGGGCAGTGATTGGGGCAGTGAGAGGGGCAGTGAGTGGGGCTGTGAGTGGGGCAGTGAGTGGGACAGTGAGTGGGGCAGTGAGAGGGGCAATGAGTCGGGATGTGAGTGGGGCACTGAATGGGGAAGTGAGAGGGGCAGTGAGTGGGGCAGTGAGTGGGGCAGTAAGTAAGAAGAGTGGGGCAGTGAGAGGGGCATGAAGAGCGTCAGTGAGTGGGGCAGTGAGAAGGGCAATGAGTCAGACAATGAGAGGGGCAGTGAGTGGGGCAGTGAGTGGGGCAGTGAGAGGGGCAATGAGTGGGGCAGGGATTGGGGCAGTGAGTGGGGCAGTGAGTGGGGCAGTGAGTGGGGCAGTGAGTGGGGCATTGAACGGGGCAGTGAGAGTGGCAGTGAGTGGGGATATGAGTGGGGCAGTGAATGGGGCAGTGAGAGTGGCAGTGAGTGGGGCAGTGAGAGTGGCAGTGAGAGGGTAAGTGAGAGTGTCAGTGAGTGGGGCAATGAGTGGGGAAGAGTGGGGCAGTGAGTGGGCCAGTGAGAGGGGCAATGAGTGGGGCAGTGAATG